>NC_057808.1:473545368-473762273 GCF_018294505.1 Triticum aestivum
CCTCCCCGCTGCGGCTGGTTCTTCCTTAACTCCGGCGAGCCCCCCCACCCCCTGAAAATCGACTGACCCAAAAGTCGATTCAGTCGACTGAAGTGTAGCTAAATCAGAGCAGCATCGCAAGCAAGAGAAAGAGCAAGAGCAGCAGCGCGAGCAAGAGCAAGAGCAAGAGCAGACCAGGGAGGGGACCGGGAGCAAGAGCAGAGCAGCAGCGCGAGCGAGAGCTAAAGCAGCAGCAGCTCCTACTGGTGTGGACGTCGCCGCCGAGGGAGCGACGCCATGGAGGAAGTGGCCGGCGACGCCTCCGTGGATGGAGCCGCGTCGTATCGGCTTGGGACCGAGCGCCGGCAGCACCGTGAGATCGAATCAAGAAGAAAATGCGGCGATTAGTGTACAACCTCTTTGGTGGCGCCGATTAGGCCGCAGCTTCATCCGAGGAAACGGTGATGATGATGCTCTTCCAGTGGTGCAGGTGAAGACTGCGGTGTGGGAATGGAGGTGGCGCGGAAGACGAGGGGAACGTCGGGGTAGCTCCTTGGAGGTGGAGGACGGGGTGGCTGAACCGGCAGGACGACCAGATCGACGACGGATCCTCATCCGGTACGGTGGATGAGGGACGTCGAGGTGTTGCTGTGGACGACGTCGTCGGGGAAGAGGCTCCGGCTGGGTGGCGGACGGAGGAGGGTGTGGGGCTTCGCGGGCTTTCCTGGCCTGAGTGTACGAATGGGTGGGCGGATGGGATGGGAGTGGGGAACCATGGCTTAGGGACGCGCTTGTCCGAAATGTGGGGTAAGTTACGAAAGTACCCCCACCGATTTGAGGCGGTTCTTTCGGTTCAGGGGTATCACGGGCATTTCGCGTGTCGGGATTTCATAGGAGGTGGGAGTTTTCGCGTGCGTTGTAATTTTGGAATAGCAGGGCGCGGGTTGAGATGGAGGGTGTTGTCGGAGAACAACGAGACAAAGATATATCTTAAATATTTCGGGCTAACAAGGCGCAAGTTGAAATTTCCGGACAAGCCTAATGTGTACTGTACCAAATCAATTCGCACTACAAATGTCATTCAAAACTTTGAATTCATGTTATGTTCAATTAAAATATTTCGCTACGTGTAAAATGCATGCAACCTACTACTCAAATGAACGTTTTAGTGCATTCCAAACGTATATACTACCGCTTCAATATGAACTAAATTTGAATTCGTTTCTCTATTTGAATAAGATCTACAATAATGATTGTTGTGAAGTCAAAGCATTTGAATTCGTTTCTTTGTTTTAATAAGATCTACAATCATCATAATTGTCAAGTTAAACCATCGTTTGTGTATTATCTTCACAGCACACCACATGATTAGTCTCGAGTTACATATGAACTATGTGTACTATATGAACTCGAACTCAATGTTTTTAATCCACTTTATGTTGATTTCAAATCACAGTACATTTAAAGCTCTAGCTAGATCTTCATAATCTAAACCATGTCTCATATGTATAATGTGTTTATCACATTATGTATGGTGCCCCGCCCCCTACGCCTACAAGTATTTACATGTGAGTTGCAAACACCACACATTACCACAAATTCAAATAAAATGTGAGAATGTTCGATATATAGTATTGTTTAGATTGTTCGATATTTAGTTGTAAGCTGCAAATGCCACACATTATCACAAATTCAAATAAAATGTGAGATTGTTCGATGTATAGTATGGTTTAGATTGTTCAACATTTAGCTGTGAGCTGCAAACGCCATGCATTATCACATTATGGTATAACATGTGCAAAACCACAACACGTGTATCACCGCTATATTGATGCATGCATATGTTTAAAACACTATGATCTCCTATTCAAATATATGAATCCACTTTCATATCAAATTATGATCTTTGTTAGTCTCTTACACCCACACAATCCTCTAACCTTTGTAGCTACCACTAACTTTCTCTCGTGCATGCACACGCCCTCCTCGCCCTACCCCTCCCTCAGCATTCTATCCATCGCGCACATTCATTTTTTTTTCTTTAGGTCGTTCTCCCACAGTCTCCACAACTCCTTTCCGACACACACCGATCGATAAACCTCTCCAGCGGTGTCTGCCTACAACTTACACACGCACCTTCAATCTCCTCCTTTATGTGTCCTTGCCTCGTGTCTCTCATTCGGTCCCACACACATGTAAACTCTCGCCCCTCTTTTCCTCGATCTCACAACCGCACACTCCTCCCCCTATCTAGCTAGTA
Organism: Triticum aestivum; assembly: GCF_018294505.1. Classification (NCBI taxonomy): domain Eukaryota; kingdom Viridiplantae; phylum Streptophyta; class Magnoliopsida; order Poales; family Poaceae; genus Triticum; species Triticum aestivum. The sequence continues at coordinate 473,547,608 of NC_057808.1, forward strand.
GCTGGGCCTCTCGCACCACCTCCTAGCTCCATTCTCTCTGTCTATCCGTCTCGCCGGGCCTTATTTGCCTCTAACAAATGGACGTACACCGACCGATCTCCTGCTATACATATAGCTATCTAGGTCCTTATAACTCGTTTTTCCCCATGCGTCAATCGATCTACCTCATTAGTTATGTCTCTCCCTTCCTCCGACAAACAACAATTGATCTACCGATCTAGTTAGGTTTGCTTACCAAACACATGGTTCCCCTTCATCATCCATGGATGCGTCCTGACAGATCTATCACGCACAGGCACACACAGAAACACATCCCCACTCTTATTGATAATATTGCAGTTCCACCCTCAGTTTGTCTAGTAGGCCTCTCCCACCATCTTCGAGAAGCAAATCCATCACCCATCCAGCACTCTACCCCTCTCCCTCCCTCTCTCTCTCTCCTCTCTCTCTCTCTGTCCCATCCTATTTCCCGCCCTTCAGTTATGTATGGATGTCGACCGATCTCCCTCAAGACATAGTTGGGTCTCTCCTTCTCAACACATATACGAGTCGTTCTACCTCTATAGTTAGGCCTCTGCCTACCCCTTCCCCCACCCCCCTCCCACACACACACACCGATACATCGAGCGCTCTAGTCATGTCTCCCTGCCACACACAAACTTAACATGTGCCCTCTGACGTTCCGGTAGGTCAGTCTGCCTATATCTTTGACTTGCACACACACACAATTTCGATGGCTCTCTTCATCGATCTCGCACCCACCCACTTGATCCTCTCTTCGACTCTATTGATATCTATGACCCCTCCCTCTCTTCTCGTGGATCACCCGGCCCTCTATATATGATATGGATAGGCCTCCATTTCACATACATTGCATGCAAAATAATGTTTGAGATGTCATCGACACATATTCCCAGAAATACATTCACGAAATCAACCCCCCCCCCAAAAAACAAAAAACACTCACGAACGCACAAGCCATTTGTCTAGGTTTGTATCTCTCTCACACACACACCCACGTAGGTGGGGGACGTGCACGAAGAGAAGAGGTGCACGCACGGCGCACGTACTCCCGTCTCTTTCCCAACCACACCCGCGCGGGTACACGGTGGAGCTCATTTCTATACGAAAAGGCAGCCCACGTGGTAATTTGACACGTGTACTGGTTGTCCACTTGATGGAGGGAGGATCGTCTACCACGGGTGAACAAACAAATTGCGACTTGACGCATTATGTTAAAAAAGAGGCAAACCATGTGGGGCCTACCTTAGAGGCAAGGCTCTATACACTGGAGTACTTTTGATGTGTCCCGTCAACTCGCAGAACAAGGAGAAGCTTGCTTAGTACGCCGTCTCCCCAGCCCACGGGCACGGTGGCTCGCAGGATGAGGTGAAGCTTGCTTACTAGTAGTAGTACTGTACGCCTTATGCCCGCTCCCTCGCCCACGCGCACGGTGGCTCACAGGACAAGGAGAAAATTTTACTACTCCCTCCGTTTACTCCTCGTCCCTACTACCTTGGTTAGAGAGATTATCATATTGTTTGGAATATATATGTCCTTTAGTAGATTTCAATATGAACTACTAGTACATACTCCAAACACTGATGTATATGAACTACTAGTATTTTAGAGTGTAGATTCACTCATTTTGCTCCGTATGTAGTCCATATTGAGGCCCTGTTTGGTTCATAAGTCCTAGGACTTATTCTAGTCCCAATTAAAAAGTCCCTACTCCTTAAAAAGTCTCTCCCTGTTTGTTTTCAGGGACTAAAAAGTCCCTAGTCCCTCCCTAGGGGTTATTGGATGACTATGTTACCCCCAGTATACAGAAAAATAACAACCAAACAACACCACGGGGCGGCGGGGCAATGGGTGCAGGGAGGGGCATTGTTGGAGAAGTATCTGGAAAGTCCCTGGCAATGGGTGCAGGGAGGGGCATTCCAAGGAAGTACTAAAAAGTCTTCTTCATTAAGTCCCAAAAATCAAGTTTTAGTCCCTAGTAGTCCCTCCTGTTTGGTTAAAAACTCTCTAAGAGGGACTTTTTCTAGTCCCTACGCTAAAAAGTCCCTGGAAACAAACAGCCCCTGCATAAAGTTGAGACACTTATTTTGGAACGGAGGGAGTACATATTTGCTATGATCTGTCAATCATTGAGATGCAATAGCATGCATGTTAGTCTCCTTTGTATTTGATGAAATGTTGCAACGGGCAACCTTGGACGCAAGATACATGTAACAGAAGCTGGAAGCTTCATAGCATTGTACTATCTCACTGATAAATTATAGTACGTACTATACTAGTACTATGTAAAGAGTTAGGTGTCTGATACGTCCATTTTGCATCATGCTTTTATATCGATATTTATTGCATTATGGGCTGTTATTACACATTATGTCACAATACTTATGCCTATTCTCTCTTATTTTACAAGGTTTACATAAAGAGGGAGAATGCCGGCAGCTGGAATTCTGGGCTGGAAAAGGAGCAAATATTAGAGACCTATTCTGCACAACTCCAAAAGTCCTGAAACTCCACGAAAGTTATTTTTGGAAATAATAAAAAATATTGAGCGGAAGAAATACGTCAGGGGGGCCTCCACCTGGCCACGAGGGTGGGGGCGCGCCCTACCCCCTTGGGCGCGCCCCCCTGCCTTGTGGGCCCCCTGTTGGCCCTCCGGTGCCCATCTTCTGCTATATGAAGTCTTTCGTCCGAAGAAAAATCATAAGCAAGCTTTCGGGACAAGACTCCGCCGCCACGAGGCGGAACCAATCTAGGGCTCCGGCAGAGCTGTTCTGCCGGGGACACTTCCCTCCGGGAGGGGGAAATCATCGCCCTCGTCATCACCAACGCTCCTCTCATCGGGAGAGGGCAATCTCCATCAACATCTTCACCAGCACCATCTCCTCTCAAACCCTAGTTCATCTCTTGTATCCAATTCTTGTCTCCAAGTCTGGGATTGGTACCTGTAGGTTGCTAGTAGTGTTGATTACTCCTTGTAGTTGATGCTAGTTGGTTTATTTGGTGGAAGATCATATGTTCAGATCCTTTATGCATATTAATACTCCTCTGATTATGAACATGAATATGCTTTGTGAGTAGTTACATTTGTTCCTGAGGACATGGGAGAAGTCTTGCTATTAGTAGTCATGTGAATTTGGTATTCGTTCGATATTTTGATGAGATGTATGTTGTCTATCCTCTAGTGGTGTTATGTGAACATCGACTACATGACACTTCACCATTATTTGGGCCTAGAGGAATGCATTGGGAAGTAATAAGTAGATGATGGGTTGCTAGAGTGACAGAAGCTTAAACCCTAGTTTATGCGTTGCTTCGTAAGGGGCTGATTTGGATCCATATGTTTCATGCTATGGTTAGGTTTACCTTAATACTTTTGTTGTAGTTGCGGATGCTTGCAATAGAGGTTAATCATAAGTGGGATGCTTGTCCAAGTAAGGACAGCACCCAAGCACCGGTCCACCCACATATCAAATTATCAAAGTACCGAACGCGAATCATATGAACGTGATGAAAACTAGCTTGACAATAATTCCCATGTGTCCTCGGGAGCGCTTTTCCCTATATAAGAGTTTGTCCAGGCTTGTCCTTTGCTACAAAAAGGATTGGGCCACCTTGCTGCACTTTATTTACTTTTGTTACTTGTTGCTCGTTACAAATTATCCTATCACAAAACTATCTGTTACCTATTATTTCAGTGCTAGCAGAGAATACCTTGCTGAAAACCGCTTATCATTTCCTTCTGCTCCTCGTTGGGTTCGACACTCTTACTTATCGAAAGGACTACGATAGATCCCCTATACTTGTGGGTCATCAGTGTCGCACGGTGTCCAGAAAATATGGTGATAGTGTGAGGTGGGCCATGTAATCACTGAGCCTGCGTGTTTTCACTGCTCTCGCACTCCTCCTCCGTAAGAATGGAGAAAATTGTAATCTAGTAGTACCTCCTTTCGCCGAAAGCGTGGGACATCCAGCAGTCCTACTACCTCAGTAATAATGACCAATGAGCCGTCAAATCACATAGACGCAGCAGTAAGTTGGACGGACGAAGCAACCATCACTCTTGAATCCGCTTCTCCCTTCAACGCAGGCGCCAGTGAGAGGTCGCGTCCGCTCTGCCCGGGCATGAATGCAGCACCAATTCTTTGGAGCGGCGCTGACCGTTTCGGGCGGCAAGCGCGCGCGGGCGATGGAGGGGCTTCGGGTGGGCCAGGCTGGTTAGGAGCGGGCGTGGCAGCTGTCCGGCTGTCCCTACCGGACGCTCGGAAACGAGAGGATGCACCGACTCTCGTGGCTAAAATTGTACACTACACACCATCTCTCTGTAGAAGTAGGTTGATCTGTCGCTCTCTCTAACACACACATGGCGTTAAACACACACATGCACACGCACACACAGGTTCATAGAGTAGGAAAATCGTGCGAGTGCGAAGCCACAGGAAGTGAGATACAAATGGAGTACGTACAAGAAGAGAAGAGGTGACGAATATTCCATCAAACCTGGACTGAGGACTAGTACTCCCTCCGTCTAGGTGTTAAGTCATCTTACGGAAATCAGATATTCCCAAAATGTTTATTCGTCGTCCATTAACTTCGCATCTCGATCCCCTCCTGGCCTCGTTGCTAGCGAGTGTTGTTACTTAGAGAGCGTTTGGATCCTTAGCAAGAACAGCTTATAGCATAGCCGGGCAAGGTTAGGCGTTTGGAAATGTTAAAATATGTTAGCTTTTGTGGGCCAGCTAGCTTGGGTGGGCTAGAAAAACCATGCTAGCTCAGAAGAGCCAGATCGGCTCGCTTCCGACGGCAAACTTCACGTAGTAGTAACATAGACTAGTAACATATGCATGTTACTAGTCAAAGTTACTCACCACTATGACCAGCCTGAGCAATGTAACCAAACGCTCCTTACTATGCCTTGTTATCTCCCCTGGAAACCCAATGCATGGAGCGCAACTACGCGTTGATCAGTCAAGAAATCAAAGTCGGCTTGCATGTGAGTTAATACGTGGCCCTGCAAGGTAGCTAAAACGGCATCTCTTAGTTGTTTGGATTAATTGTTGTGTTTAGAGACAGAAATCAGGGCTTTGATTGGAGGAATGACCGGTCAAGTTTCTCCTTCTCCTCCAATCTGCTTGCACCTTGGTCCCGATGCACCTTCTAACGTGACTTATTACACCTAGACGGAGGGAGTCGTACGAGATACAGTGGCACACTGACTTAGGTCGAATACAAGTGCCCAAAATTGTGTGCATGTTATAATAAGGATTCACTTAAAATAGTATGTGAGCGAACAGAGGGATCAATTGGACAGTGTTCCCGAGCAGTAGCGAGATGTGTGAGGTAAGATACACCGCTGGCGCTTTTAATTTTTCTTATTAATTTGTTTGTTTCACCCTCTGACTGGTGGGACCCAACGTACTACGTGGAGAGAGGTAAGGTGACTAAGGCTGCATTATTTCTGCACCACTGTGGATAGTCTTACCACCAAAGCCACATGACACGATTATGATTTAAATCTCAATGACTCCCACACACAAAAAACACGGCATGCTTGTCACACGAATGCAGGAATGTATAAAAGGTTAGTTTCCTCTCGTTGAACATAACGGGAGGGTTGTGTAGCTGGTTAGCCTGTTCGCTCATCAAACTTGAGGTCTCGGGTTCGATAACTACACTTGAGCATAATTCGTGCCAGGAGGATTCTTTGACTGGTCAAAATGGATGGATACGGAGCTATACGATCAGCTGCAGCCTCGGCGCTTGTTTTCTAGGGTTTGCACTCTTCACACTCTCTCCAGTATATATAAACACGTTGGAGCCTCAGCGCTTGTAGTTGCTCTCTTCACACTCTCTCACCCTCTCCAGATCTAAACAAGACTTCGTTGGCCTCTCTCTCTCCCCTCACTGCTGGTCTGCTTGTAGTTGCTCTCTTCACACTCTCTCACCCTCTCCAGATCTAAACAAGACTTCGTTGGCCTCTCTCTCCCCTCACTGCTGGTCAAAGAGCCGGCAGGATCCGTTCGCCGAGAAGGGAAGGAGGCTTAACGCTGTCGCCGTCGGTGAGGGAGTACTACCGGCGCAGTTGTTCACTTTCACCCAGCGGCGGCGGGGGAGGGCCTCCGACCCCTTCTTCTTTGCTGCCGTACATAGTGTGGGCCGAACGGCCTCCGGTCGCCCACCGAACCACACCCCAAGAACCTTAAGGTATAATTTACTTATTCCACATGCATTGCTCTAGCTGCATGTGGGCTTTTTCTTCTTCTGCACTCGAATCTAGGTGTTTGGATCAAACAGGAAAGTAGTGGGGAAGTTGTATACCATGAATCTAGGACGTGGTTTCAAAGAGGAAGGAATGGGGGAAAGTAGTGGGAAAAGTTGTATAGCATGAATCTAGGACGTGGTTCAAAAAAGGAAGGAAGGGGGAAAGTTGTTAATCGCATGAATCTAAGACGTGGTTCAAAGAGGAAAGGAATGGGGGAAAGTAGTGGGGAAAGTAGTGTGCAACTCTTTAGCTGTTCTTAATCTAAGGCCCTGTTTGGTTAAAAACTCCCTAGTCCCTACCTGCTTGGTTCCAGGGACTAAACATGGACTAGAGGTTATTAAATGACATGTTAAAAGACCATGTTACCCCTAGTAATGAACTAATAGAGACAAGGTGCGATGCGTGGCAAGGGCAACTGTTGGAAAAGTCCCAAAAAGACTCTCCCTCGGGGTGTTCTTTCTTTAGTCCCAAATGCCCACTTTTAGTCCCTAAAAGTCCCTCCTGTTTAGTTTAGATGGGACTGACACAGAGTTTTTTTTACTCCCTCCACCAAAATGTCCCTGTAAACAAACACCCTCTAATAATGCCGCTGGGAAATTGATGCAATGCCACAGTTAAAAGCAAATTACATGTTTAACGAATTTTATTGTTAATATAATCTCTCTGTTAATATTAATCAATGCCACCGTTTGAGAAATGCTACTGTCTTGCTTTCTTTCCCATTTAGATAAGGTAGATGCTTCTTTTTGTTGGCTTCTGTGTCATCCACCGTTATTGACCACTAGTTGTTTCCTTTGCACCTCTGTGTAAACAGGGTTATCTACTTCACCTCGTTGCCATTGTGACCTTTTGTTGCACTGCACAAAACACTTTTGTTTTAAGAGTGTTTTGTGCAGTTCAACCAAAATGTCACACCGACAATGTTGCTTGATTGCTTGATCTTAGTGGAACTGCACAAGAGGAGATCTTACTTCCTATCCGTGTTGGCAAATTTGGTTCAGATCTTCTTCTTGTGAGTTGTTTGAATTCCGCGTCATGAGAGGTCAGTACTAGCCTTCTTTCACATGATTCTGCAGTGTGCTTTCATATGTTGTGCTACTTGTACGGTAATGTTGCTTGATTTTAGTGAACTGCACAAATGGAGACAAGACTTCCAATCTGTATGTGCACCGTAATATCCCATTGAGGTAAGATAAGGATATTTCACAACTGTTGGCCTGTATTTTGCCACTTTCATCAGAAAATTAATGTCATTGTTTAGTGCTATACTTGTGCAACCTAATTGACATGCCAAATCTTACATTGAAGGCGAAGCTTGTCTGTTATTGAACCAAGTGATGAAGGGGAAGAACAAGCGGAAGAAAAACAAAAATCAACTCCCGGTGCTGTAATGAAGCACTGGAACTGTGATGACACAAGTAATGATATAGTTTTGCATCTTAATTTATTGCTATGGCTGGAACGAGCAATTGTTTTGCCACTGATTTGATGCCACTCTTAATGTAATACGTAATTATCTCTACTTGTGCAAACAGGGATCTTCTTTGAAGATACCATATATTTTAGTGGAACTGCACAAGAAGATGTTGGAAACATTAAACTAATCGAGGAGTATATAGTAAGCATGGCCACCACAGTAGATAGCAACAGATGGTTCCGGAGAAGTGCTTCATCTGTATGCTCTACACAATAAGCCTCCTGACAAAGGTTGGTACTCGCCCACTGATTTCATCCATATGATTGAGCTTTGTCATCTCTATTGGTGTTGTGCTACTGTTTAGATACTGTCATGAAAAAGTGGTATTGTCCTTGAGAAGTGCTTCATCTGTGCTGTTTTAAATATTTCCTTTCCTTTTTTCGAGCAAACAGGGATGCTAGCATTTAGTTGTCCTCTTGTCTTTGCACAACAGGATCATCCTCCTCTGAAGAAGAATATGGAGTACGTGAAGTGACTAGTTCCGATTATGCCAGGATGAAGAAGCCCTGTCTATCTTCTCATCAGAAGGAGCAGTTGAAGGATGGTTACATTACTCCCCACAAGACCAAACTAACTTCAGCTCAGAAGGACTGACAAATCTCCATTTTCTTGCTGTGATGCGCGAGTACAATGTTGTTCTAGGATTCTTTCCGGTGAGTTCCATTTTTCTAAAAGTGTGCTCTACATGGACCATGTAGGTGCCTGTTTAAACTGTCAATTCATAGTACAGTTTGCTTTATACTAATCACTTTTTTTGTATTTGTGCAAACAGGGGTGCTCAGCTTGATTTCAATGGGAACTGCACAAAATGTTCATGAATACATCGAATCATTCATTTCCACCACAAGAAAGGAGGTGCCGATAAGTTCAAGGCGTTGCAACATATAAGGGCGAAATCATACAAGCTACGCACGAATTTGGTTGATTTTGGTGGAACTGCACAAAAAGAACAGCTGGTTTATTTAGCACGAGGTGCCATGTCAATGTCCGAACTGATGGCAAACCCTGCCCATTCCACAATCGTAGGCATTTGATATTTTGGAATGGGACAACCTTGTCAAATTTTGCTCATTGATTTTAGCAAGAAGACATGCGTTTGATATTTTCGAATGGGACGCCCTTTGCTGTCAGCAGCGTCGATCCATTTTTTCTTTATTCTTTAGTTGTGAAGTAAATATTGGCTCTGACATGTGAATCGCTGAGATGCATAATCATCGATTGTTTTGAATGTTCTCTGTGAATTGCCATTCCTGTGTGTTTGATTGCAATGTACAGGAATGCTAAAAAGCTGCTCAAACTCTTTGTACTCCTTCTGTTCCTTTTTACTTCGCACATTGTGAAAGTTCATACTTTTTTCTATAAGATTGGTCAAAGTAGAGATACTTTGACTGCAGACAAAACTTGTATGCAGACTAGAAAGGACCGGAGGGAGTGAAACTGCTGCAAACGAGGTGATCACCCTGGGAATAATGCTAGTACGTATTGTTTTGCATGTTCATACAATGCCAGTGATACAAGAATTCAAACTAATCGAAATAAATTCATTCATACACGGTCGGATTTCATATAAACATGCCGGATTTCATTACATTTCATACATTCTTCAACTAAAAAGGGGCGCGCTAGAGGTATAATTAATTAACCGAAGCTACCCACCTGTGTCCGGCTGAGCCGAACAGAAGCTTCAGTGACTTAACTGCAGGTGCAGTTGCGTAACTAACATGTGGCCCAGATGCCTGTTGGGCCCATGTGTCAGTCGGCCAACTGCACCAGCAGTTAAGTAGAAGCAGCGTCCTTCTCCAACATAGCTCTCCGACTTCACGTCGCCGCCAAGAAGCTAACCGGTCGTCAGTGGTCAACCCGCCTAACTTGGCTTCAACCGGAGGGTAGCAGCGGTGGCCTTGCTTGGACCCGAGCGGCGGCGACCTACCGTGTTCTACTCTTCCTCGTTTTCTATGTGGCGCATCCTCGTTGGCAGCGGGGCGGGGCCTCGGCGGAGCCGGCGAGGTCCTCTGTCTCATTGCCGGCGGGCGGCGCCTCGGCGGAGCGGGGGAAATCCTCCCCCTCATTGCCGGCAGGGTGGGGCCTCGACGGAGCCAGTGGTGTCCTCTGCCTCGTTGTTGGCGCCACGGGGCCTCGGCGGAGCAGGGCCTCATCGACGCCAGCGGAGCGGGGACTCGTCGGAGCCGGCATTGTCCTCTGCCTCGTCCTCGGTCTTGCCAAACAGCGCCTCGCCTGCTTCATCGCCCTCTTTGTAGGCAGCCACAGCCTCCACCACCCGCATGCGGTACTGCCAGCGCTCGAGGCGGCCCTCGTGGGCGGAGCGATACGAGTCGAGCAGCGACTCCTGCTCCGCCCGCTCCGTGGCGATCTGCTCCTCCGCCTGCAGGTGCTCCTGGAGGAGATGGTGGTTGTAGGCGGCGTCGGCCTGCGCCTCCCGGAACTGCTCCTCACGCTTCTGCCTTACCGTGTCCATATATTGGGCACGGCCTCGCCGATGGTCATGGTGCAATGCACCAACGAGGATGGCGCAGAGGAGGGGGTTGGCGCCGGATCGTCGACTACCATGTTCTCCATTGGGACGTCGTCGTCCTCCGGCTGCCTGCTGGCCAGTCGGCAGCAATGGCTGCCATCTCCTTGTGGTCCGTCATCCGCCCGTCCCGAAGAGCGCTGGAGCGCGAGGAAGCCATCGTGGGCAGTAGTGGTGTGGACAGGAGAAAGGGAACGGATGCGGATGACTACGGCTATGGCCGGCGCAGCAGTTTATATAGCAATGGTGGGCAGCGGAGGGACGGACGTGTGGCACCGGAGTAGCCGCCTCGGCAACCGCGTATCATTAATATGGGCGGCAGAAGGACGGACGGACGGCACTTGTGTCATTTGAAGGCGGAGCAATCGCCTGCACCGGGAAGCAGGGTGGGCGGCGCTGACCGTTTCGGGCAAAAAGCGCGCGCAGGCGAGGGAGGCGGCCTAGGTGGGCCAGGGCAGTCAGACTCATGCTTGGCAGCGGGTCGGTCCAGCAGCCGGACGTGCTGGCTCGCCAGCTAGCTCGCCGAGCTGAGCGACGACAATCAGACGATGGACGTAGCTTCCGACCAGGAGCCGGCGCCACTGTCCAAGCCGGTTCATGCCGTGTTCACCATAGAGCAGGTGCGGCCACACTTCGGCGCCCTAATGGTGGAAGAGCTACCAGCGCAGGAGGACCTGTGCTGCAACCTCCGTCTCCTCAACAAGCACCGGTGAACAAGCGAACGACAATACCGGCGCGGACATGTGGCCCTATGATCCTGGCTTCCCGAATGAGCAGCGGGCGCTGTATCAGACCATCTGTAGGGCCCACGAGGCCCTCACCGTCGTCCTTCGATTTGTTGTGCTCGCCGTGGCGCCACCGTCTCGCGTTGTCAACATGGTCAACGGACATGAGGATGAGGAGATGACTTTACTTGGAGAGGATGACAGTGGGGACCCACCAGGGCCATAGCCGCACGTACGCAAGTGCCTCCTTATTAGTATATAAAACTATATTTTTTTTGCTTCCTCCTGGTTTCCTGACATCACGGTCCCACACCATTGTCAACCTATGTAGTCAATAAACGAGAGAATTGCACAAGAAGCGGCCGACAGCTGGGACCAAGCAGCTCGAGCAGTATTTGTGTTTTTGAGGTGTGAGCACTGCAGAGTTTTTCTTGAGCGATGTTTAGCCCAGATATTAATTTTTCTCCTCTGAACAACAACGAAAACATCGCTGCAGGTATTAACTGGGCGGGCTGTGGCCCGTCTAGCCCAGGCCAGATATCCAGCCCAGATATTAATTTTTTTCAAGCTGAAAATGGCTAGCCCAGCTATACTTTTTTTAGGAATACCCAGGCAAGGTCAAGTTGTTATTCTCCGCCCCGCTGGGCTGCAAATCTTTCCTAGGAGGGATGCATTAGGCTTAACAAGAAAATGGGCTTTAAGAAATAATAAATGGGATGTAATTATAAAAACTGGGCAGTAACTATAAAAAATGCACCAAACACGTAATTACTTTATAAAATATTATTTTTGGATATTGAAAATTTTAATTTCATTAATTGTTGCGAGCGCAATGTTTCGTTGGATTTTTACGTAATATAAATTTATATTGAAATTGTATTTAATCTGACTAGAAATTTCGGGATAAAAATATTTCAGATCCCATCAAAATGTGGGAAATTTTATTGAATTCTGTTTTGAACGGTTGGTTGAAATGGGCTGTACTTTTAACAAACTGTAAATGGGCTGTAGTAAATTCCATTAGAATTCAAAAATTGGCTGCACATTCTTACAAATCTCAAATGGGCTATAAGTTCTCTGCCACACACTTGTGGCCTTACTAAGTTGACGCGTCCCCTCAAAAAAAGAGTTGACGCGTATGCAAGGCTTTGTCAACTTATAGTCAACACACGGTTCTAGCAGCAGTGGCCGTTGGATGTCCATCCAACGGATGCCGTGCTTCTTCTTCAATCTCGGATATTCTAGCTTCACCCGCCCAAAAAATGATTCCTCCCCCTGACATCTGGGGCGCACCGTTTCGGAAGCTGACCTGTGGGCCTACTAAGTTGACGCGTACCAAGGGCTTTGTCAACTTAGTCAATATAAACAATTCTAGCTGCAGTGACCATACGATGTCCATCCAACGGCCGTCGTGATTCTTCAACCTCTGGTCTTCTTGCTCCAGCCGCCCAAAGCAGCGCCGGTCGTGCCGCCTGCTCATGCCTCCCGTGGCCGGTTGTGCTGCCGCGGAGGCCTCACCGCCCCCTACTACTCCCACCGCGGGCCAGGCCATCCCTCCACTCACCCACACCCCCTGTTATTCTGCGGCGACGGCAGCCTCACACCGCAGCCGAACCAGTGAACCCTCATACTCCTCTCCGCGTGGGTATCCACTGCCAAGTCTTCCCCGGCTCCGCGTCGTCCCCTTCCTAGGCCTCGCCGTCGTCCACCGCCGTGGTGCTCTCGGCGCGGTGTGGTCAATGAGGTCAACGACCGACTTCCAACGGAAGAGTACTGTACGTGGAGAGGTTGACAGCTAGGTCCACGGCAGCCGCAAGGAAGTGCCTCCTTATTACGCGCAAAATAATTATTCCTCCACCTGACAGCGGGGACCCACCGGACGGGCCACCGTATTTCGCGAAAAAAAAGTTTCCCCCCTGACTGCTGGGACCCACCAGCTACATCTTCGCACGCAAGGAAGTGCGTCCGGGCAAAAAAAACGATTCGCCCCCTTGACTGTTGTGACCCACCAGCTACATCTTCGCACGCAAGGAAGTGCCTGACAGTCGGGACCCACCTGGTCAAAGCATACGTAGCGTTGTCATTCTGGTCGCGAACATGTACGTACATACTGGTCGATGTAGAGGCGCGCACGTGTCGTAGTAGAGGCGCGCAGGTAGCATGTACACGTACGTACAGCGGCCAGTGTGCAAGAAATAAAATACGTCCACGTACGTACATACGGGTTGGGTCTTGAACGCCTACTCGCGCATACGTACGGCCAGGGCTCGTGTACATGGCTGGGTCGGAACGGAGAAACAGCATCGTTGTCGTGTTCATGGGGAGCCAACCGGCTGGGTCGGAACGGAATGCGTCGTCGTGTTCATCGGGAGGGCTTGGACGGAACAGCCGATTGAAACGAGGCCTGGCGTACCGCAGAACGAAGGAAACGGCCTTGTGTTCGACCGGCCACGTTCGAAATGGGATCCTGTTCATCGGGAGGGGTCTGGTGTACCACAAAACGGAGGAAACGGACCTCCTATGGTCGAAACGGGGGTCCTGTTGATCGGGAGGGGTGTGGCGTACCGCAAAACGGAGGAAACGGACTTGTGTTGGAGCGCTACGGTCGAAACGGGGGTCCTGTTCATCGGGTGGGGTGTGGCGTACCGCAAAACGGGACTCCACGAGATACTGTTCATCTCCACCGTCGACCCCCTCCAGCCTCCACGGGCTACTGTTCATCCACCGTCGACCTCCTCCAGCCTCCACCTTCGACTGTTCATCCACGAGCTCCTGTTCATCCAGCCTCCACCGCGCGCTACTCCACCGGCTACTGTTCAACCAGCCCTCTCCACGGGCTCCTGTTCAACCACCCCTCCACGGGCTACTGTTCATCCAGCCCTCCACCATCTACTGTTCATCCAGCCCTCCACGGGGTCCTGTTCATCCAGCCCCAACCGGCTCGATCGATCGGGGTCATATTCATCCAGAGGCAACACCACGGGGTCCTGTTCATCCACCCCCAACCGGCTCGATCGATCGGGGTCATGTTCATCCAGAGGCAACACCACGGGGTCCTGTTCATCCACCCCCACCGGGAACTGTTCATCCAAACCCCCCAGCAACGCTCACTGTTCATCCAGAGGCAGCATCGATCGGCTTCAGTTAGCAGCAGTAGCGAAGGAATCGCTCGATCAGGTTCAGTTAACAGCCATCGATCGATCGCTTGGGTTCAGTAATGTGTAGCCTGCAGTGCAATCGCTCGGGTTCAGTTAGGGCCCAACGCCTCGCTCAGGTTCAGTTAGAGCCCAACGCCACGCACCCACGCGCATGCGTGTATGAGAGAAACGCGCATCGCTCGGCCCCGACCACCCACCGTAACCGGGAACACCCCGATATTTTCCTCGCCCTCGCTTCTACCACAGTTTTTTTCGTCATGGACGGCCCAAAGAATGTCATGCAGCTGCGGCTCCGGCCCGCCCAGGACGAAAAGCCCATTTTCTGTGATGATTTTTTGTCATAGAAGTAGGAGCCCACCACATCTATGATGATAGCGGGTTTTGTCACAGTTATCGTCATAGAAGTGTCATAAGTATGACAGGAAAAAAAATCGTTCGGCCCAAAATGTCACGGATGTGTCTTTTTTTGTAGTGATACTAGTACATCTGTCTATTAACCATGTTCTTACATCAAACTAATGTTCTTGTGTATCCCTCATCAATCACTTATGATGAGGCAGTCAGGCCAGTGGACTACTGTGATAAAAGATCCTCATTTAAAGAATGCAGCGTCAGCCTCCCCACATGATTCTCAAGAAATAGCAAGGCTAGATGAAGATAGTATAGCTCTATAGTTGATTACCGCATTTCCCCTACACTAGCATCGCAGGTGCTTGCTCTAACTTGGCAGCGTGATATGTGGTTGCATGTTGCATATGGTGTGTAGATTGTAATTCTTCCAATCTGGTTAAATTGCATGTGCTATTCTGCTTAGTTTATACATTATACCTGTTAATGTGACATGCCTTCCTGTTTTTAGTACATAGTACATCTGTCTATTAAGCATGTCCTTACATAAAACTATTGTTTTTTGTATCCTACATAAATCAATATGACGAGACACCTTTAGTATATGCAGTGTGATATTAGTTGCATCTTTCATATGATTTATAGCATGCGCTGCTTCTAATTTGTTGAAATGCCATTTATGATGGGACGCTTTTAACTTGGCAGAGTCATATTGGTTGCATCTTTCATGTGGTGTCTAGCTTGCATTGCTTCTTATTTGTTGAAATGGTTTCTGCTTAGTTTACACAAACAGTTGTGAATATGCCATGCCATCCTGTTTTTCGTATTATTCCATCCTGGAATCATGTGTTTGCCTTACATCAAAGTAGTGATTGTCAGTATCATGCGCGAATGAGTTCTGAAGAGTGAATTTTATTTCTTTCTTGTCGGTTTTACTTGACAATTCAAACTCAATAAAGCGGAAGGAAGTTAGCAAGGCAGCGGATGTAGGTGCTCCTTCCAAACGGAGGGCCTCTATAGATTCTACTCCTCCATCCCCCCAAGATGATTTCCAAGACAACACATGCATAGACACTCAACGTAGTTGTGTTGGTGATGAGCACGTCTCCCCTAGTACACCATCACAGGTGCTCCCTCTAACTTGGCACTGTTATATGTGGTTGCATGTTATGTATGATGTCTAGCTTGTATTGCTTCTAATTTTTTTGAATTTCATCTGCTTACTTTACACATTATACTTGTGACTAAGACACGTGTTCCTGTTTCTAGAAATACAATATATGTCTATCACACCATGTTCTTACATCAAAGTACTACTGTTGTGTAACCTGCAACAATCACTTATCATAAGACACGTTTGACTTGGGAGTGTGATATAGGTTACATCTCGCATTCTTTTCTAGCTTGTACTACTTCTAATTTGTTGAAATGGCACTTATGACGAGATAGTTTTAACTTGGTAGAGTGATATTCGTTGCATCTTTCATATGGTGTCTAGCTTCCATTGCTTCTAATTTGTTGAAATGTCTTCTCCTTAGTTTACACATCATAAGCTGTGAATATGCAATGCTGTGAATATGCAATGGCACTAATGATGAGAGACCTTTAACTTGGTAGTGTGATGTTGTTTGCATCTTGCATATGATTTATTTCTTGTACTGCTTCACATTTATTTAAACGGCATTTATGATGAGACACTATTAACTTGGTAGAGCGATATTTGTAGCATCTTTCATATGGTGTCTACCTTCCATTGCATTGCTTCTAATTTAGTGAAATGTCTTCTGCTTAGTTTACACATCATAGTTCTGGTTATCTCATGTCGTCCTGTTTTTCGTACATATTACATCCTCCTATCATGTGGTTGTCTAACATCAAAGTTCAGTTCGTCTGTATCACGCATCAATTTGTTCTGAAGAACTAAATTGTTATTCGTTTTTCTTGTTGGCTTGACTTAACATGGCACAGAGAAAGAGGAAGCAACACAGAACGACGGGGAAAGGGAAGCGGAAGAATCATGCAGATTCTGCTGGTACTGATGGTGCAATAGAAGGTCAAAGTCCAGCAGAAAATTATACCGACAGGGTATCCCGTGCTACACGAGCTGCAGAACAAGCCAAACAGAAACAAATAGCTGCCACCAAACAAGCAGAGACAACCCTAGTTGTTGCAACACCTTCCACAGCACCACCAGCTGCACGATTTACTCGCTGGTCAACTCAGCTAGCAGCACGTTCCCAAGCTCCCTTGCCACCTGACACTACTTCCGAAGAACTCTTGACGCAAGATGAGTTGGCAAGATTAGATGAACTTTGTGAGCTTCAACAGCAAGAAGGTAGTTGCTGGAGTCAAGTTATAGTTGCATGCTTCTTTATATGTAGTCTCACAGTTTGATGTACACTAACACTTCCTATGTTCGTTGTTGGACTAGCACCTAGGCGCAAGAGGAAACAAACATCAGGGATAATGCTCGATAGGTTAACTAAGTCTAGAGGAGGAAGAATGGAGATCCATTTTGAGGCAGGTTTAAAAAGGCCACGTGATGCTACAGAGTCAACCAAGTTAGTATCAGAGGCAGCGGTTGCCGTTAGGTGTCATGTACGTATCCTCCCAACATGGATTCAGTACAGGAATGACAAAGAAGAAACCCAGTTCAACACCTTCCTTGACCATTTATCTGTAAGTATGGTTATGTATGGAAACTAGTAATATCGTCTTGCTCTGTCCAATACTTTCTAGGTTGCTGATAATGAGACTCCCATAATTTTCAACAGATGAGGTTCAAGTTGGATAGCCAAGATGATGCAACCAGACAAGCTTGCACCCATGTTTTCAAGTCTGCTCAGCGACAGTATCGGTATAACTTGAGGAAAACTCACTTTGAAGGCAAGACTAACAGTGAACTTGCCCAAACATCTCCAATGGAAAATATATCGGATGAAGACTGGAGAGGCCTCGCTAAACACTGGTCTGATCCGAAGTATCAGGTACATTATATATATGTGATCAGATCACATGTTGAAGTCCTATTTACGCATGTGCCACACAAATCTATCTTCTTGTAGGTGAACTGTTCAAAGAACAAGGCCAACCGTACGAAAGTGAAATTCCAACAAACGACAGGATCTCGTAGCTATGTTGCACACTGCGAGGCTCTTGTAATTAGCTGTTGTTTCACTCTTTTCGTTGTACCATATTATCAGATCTATATTGACTTGTTCCAAATGTAGAGGAAAGCCCGCAAGGACCAAAAAGTACCTGAACCAAATGCTATGGAAATCTTCAAGGACTGTCACACCAGCAAGACGAAGGGCATGACTACACCAGTCAAAGCCGATGTTGTAAGTCCTTAATCCTCATGCCTTTTAACTACTACTTACTCTAACTTGTGCCTTGAACTGCATGGTTTGCAGCCAATGTCTATTACTCATTTCAATTTTATACACAATTGTCTTAGCGTATCATTGCACCTTACAAGGTTTAAAAGAGAGGAGTGATGTTCCTTTGATGTTGACTTGTAATCTAGTTCTGTGCTGGACTTGCCCACACAACGTTACAATTGCATGTTTGTCTGTTCTCAGTTGTTTTGTGATATGAATGATGTCATACTATGCTACCGTATTATAAACTTTGTCTCTTTATCCTTAGCTGTCAATACAATGTGAAGAAATAGACAATACATTAGCCATGGTACATGGTCATATGTTTGGAACCTGGTTTTATTATGTACTTTGCAGTAAAATACAACAAATATTTTACATGGGTTCACCAGAATAAGTTCTGTATATAGACCAAAGCTATTTTGTTTGGTTTTGCTGCCTCCTTAATATCTTTTGTTCTGGTACTACTAATGTAAAAACTCAACTTTTCAGCAAGCTATGGAAAAAATGGTGGAACCGCCACCTTCTGAAGGTGGCGAGGCAACTATAACCACAATGTCGGCTCTTGCTGTAGTGGGTCAGTACCTGTCCACTAACAGTGCCAAAAGCATGTTCCTGCGTAATACTGGGTTGGTTGTTAAGGCAATCTCGTCCAAACTGCCTCATGATCAAGATATGCAAGCTCAAAACAATGTTATATCTGCGCTCCAGACACAAGTCCATTCCCTAACAGAGACCCTTTGTGAAACAAGGACAGACATTGTTCGATGTCCTCAAGATATGCATGGTTTTGAAACCACACTATCAGACATTTGCTATATTGTTCAGGAGCCTAGGAGAAATGAAGGTGAAGGTTATGGTGCTCCATCGGACAATACAGCATGAAAACGTAATAGTCAGGTCAAATGAACTGAGCTTCTGAACTTCTGGTGGTGCATTTATCTGCCAGACTGTTAACTTTTATGCCAACCTTCCTTTTGTTTTATAGTTGTAATTTGTTTTGTTGCGATACAAAATTTGTTCTTAACGTGCAGCCACCGGCTGAAGAAAACAGCAAGCCATTTTTGTATAGTGTAGGGTGTTCCCTATATTTGCACTGGTGGTGATCTTTGATGCCCAGTGGATGTAATCTATGCAATCGCCTTAATAGCCTAGCGTTAGTTTCGGGCTTATTTATTTCCTAGTCTTCTTTTTCCCTGGTTTGCTAGTGGTCGCAACAACCATGGGCCATATACAGACCGTGGTAACCTTGACCCTCCTACAGGCCATAGGATCCATGGGCCTCCTACGGGCCGTCTTTTAATGGGCCTCCAACATGGCCGTAGAATCGGTGGGCCTCGGGCCGTCGGATAAATGGGTCTACATGAGCCGTAAACGGGCGTAATTGGTATCGGCCCAGCACGGTAACGGGCCGTTAACAGGCCGGAGGACAGCAAAGGCTTAATTCTGTCACAGGCATAACGGGTCGTTAATGGGCCAGAATATAGGGCAGGCTGGAAACGGTGCAACGGGTTAACAGGCCAGAAACGGGCCGACTCTTGCCACGGGCCGAATTTAGCCCATTAGGGGAACAGGCCAGTAATGGGTCGGAAGTAATCGAGAGCCGGAAAGGAGCCCAAGAATGTATGGGCCGTCAGTAGGCCGAAAGCTAACACGGGCTAGAAACGGCCCATGTGAATCATGGGTCGTTAATGGGTACAAAGAAATTTACTGTTCATTATGGGCTAGAGTCACCGTGGGCCTCTAAAGGGCCTAAAGATACGAAGGCCTCATATGGGCCGAAAGACGTCGTGGGCCATACATGGGCCAAAGTGAAACGGGCTGGTGTTATATTTGATGGCCCACATGACGTTGTTGGGCCGATTTCGTGTAGGCCCTGACGGGCCATGAGTTACCGGGTCGTAAAATGGGCTATTTGCAAAGAGACCGTTAACAGGCTTTTCATGGGCCAGCCCGCTAACTTTTCACCAAGCAAACGGGCCGGCTTTGTAAGCTAAATGGGCCAGTGGTGGGCCGTCGCACGTGTCGACATATCATAGGCGCCTATCTGACCCATTGACGAGCTGACACGTGTTTCCTCTGGCCAATCAGAATTTTACACGTGGAAATTTCCCATTGGTTCCGGGCTGTTAACGGGTTATCGAATCCAAAACCGGACCCGATAGCTTAACAGTGACCCGTTACGGTGGATGCCACATGTCGGTCACCCTTGACGAAAGCACTTCTATGACGCGCGATTTACCGTCATGGAAGTGGACACTTCCGTGATGATAATTTTGGTAATGTCATGGAACACTTCTACGACAGCACAGGTATGACTATCTTGATTCTGTCATAAAATCGTCATGGATGTACATGCATGACAAAAAACATGACCTACTGTGACAAACACGTATCATCACAGAAGTGTATTTTTTTGTAGTGCAAGCCCCCGGACACTGTCAAACGAGTCCGGTCTACCCTGCAGAATGGCAGTCCGGCTCGTCCAGAGCTAGACTAGCAATTCAGCCTCCGTCAAAGCCCCACCCTGATAGCAGTATACGTACCGTGCGTACATAACTATGCACTAAAGATATCGTGGGCAAAGACGGAGGCACACTAAAAACAAGGTCCACAATACGGCTCGACCCTACCCGGACCTTCATATTTTTTTTCCTTTTTCTTCTTATTTTTATCTTTTAGGTTCTTTACAACCCACATCACTTTTCAATGATACCAAGGGCCCCTTTCCAGGCCCCTTATGTACACTCGATCGTTGATCCTCTCAAAGGATCATATGCCAAGGCAAAAAGCGGCACAGACGTGCGGCAGGGTGTCCAAAGGATCTTCAAGATCATCTTTTCCTTTTTAGGACCTGTATGCAGCTTTCCCTTGTTCTCGGCATGTAAAATAGCCTTGATGCTTATGACATCTTCTGTAAAAATACGTTTTGATGTACCAATCAGACTATAATGGAAACAGTTTCGCCCAACCTTATTCGGTATTGTCTTATTTCATAATCTGTCTTCCCCCTTTACGTCATATTGGCATATACACCTCGGCACGACTTAAATCGCCAGGGGCTCTATTCAGCCATATATATTCTCGAAAACAGAAAGTCCGAACACTCTCAGAGTAGACTTCGGCGTCCTGAATACTGCATTATATGCATTGGCTCTGAATCATGTCTTTGGTCAATAGTTGGGTTGCCTGGCTCCTGTGTTTGCTACCTTACGTTCGCTTGTTCGGCTAAGGTAGTAAAGGGAGAACTACTGCGATTGTGTTTCTAGTTCGCCCGGTCAAGCACCTCAGTACAGAAAGCCGAAAACTGACTGTCATGATGCGGCGAGAGCTGGTCAGCAATTCGGCGACTTACCAAATCTCTAGCGATTTCTTCCGTATTACACGAAGGACTGGCTATCTTCCAGTCACGCGCATAAGGCATCCAAGTTCGGATAGCCGCATACGCACCAGGGGCTATTTTACAGCCCCATTGTTATGGCTAAGTGAGAGTGATAAAGCCGCATAGTCCGATTGTCTGGTTCGCCACACTGATACCTCCTTTACGGACCAAGACGTTGGGTCAAGTGTGGTCATGTGCTATTCCGAACACCCCCGTAGTATATATGTGGGGGCTGAAGCCGACGACTGGCAAACTCTCAGTGGTAAAAATGGCCGCACAGGAGGAAAATACTTTAAGATAAAAGGCATAAATATATTTCAGAGCCTTGGTTTATAATACAACGTCTGGGCGGTTCGGATACATTCACTCGAATATAATGTCCTTCGAGCATTCACCCTCTATCAAACGGGCACCCTCTAGGACGTCTTTGAAATAGCGCTCCGGCTTGCGGTGGTCCTTGCCTCCTGGCGGACCCTCGACTGCCACGACGGCAGCCTTCATTTTTGCCCAGTGCATCTTGACACGGGCAAAGGCCATCGGCGCACCTTCTATACATGACGACCACTTGACCGCGTCAATTCGGTGCAGCGCGTCGACGAGTCGCTGCACTAGGCCGAAATAGCTGCTTGGAATGGGTTCGGTTGGCCACAGTCAGACTATGAAGTCCCTCATGGCCAATCCGGACATCCTATGCAGCTCGGCCCACTGCACCATCCGGTCATTCAGCAGCGCTGGGCGCTCCTACGCCGCGAACTGTGACTAGAATAGCTTCTCCGTCGTGTGCCCCTCCCGGGCCGTGAAGAACTGCGCGGTGTCGGCGACACTCTTCAGAAGATCCGCAAAGGCATCTGGAGCACTCCACAGTTGAGTGAGCAAGGCATACTTCTGATTGCCGAATTTACTCTGTAAGAGAAAGGGCTTACCAGCCGCTATCTGTTCGGCCTTCTTGATCTCCTCGCACGCTGCTCGGGATTCAGCCCGCGCTTCCTTGGCCTCTTGAAGGGCCTTGGCAAGGTCGGTCCCTGGGCTTTATTCTTCTCCTCTAGGGACTCGCACTTGCTGGCGGCGTCCTTGAGCGCTTGCTCCACTTCAGTCACCCGCTCCTCGTATTGGCGACGGACGACCTATTCGGACTTTGAGTCCTTGGCCGCTTTATCAGCGGCCGCCTTGTTCACCCTTGACTGCTCCTTGGCCTGGGCAAGTTCACCCCTGAGGGTCTCGACCGTAGCAGCACTGCCTGCAATCATACACATAGCAGTGCATGAGCTTCGACTCAAAGTCCGCATATTAATACAGGCATGAACGAGATATTCTGAAAAATACCTTGCGCTTCATCAAACCTCTTGTTGATGCGGACGAGATCCTCATCTACGAGCCCCAGCTTCCGCTTGAGCTTGGATACCTCGGCGGCCTGGGCGGTTGCCGCTACCAGTGAAGCATGTTTCTCAAAATAGACAAGTACATTATCTCCTGCGAGTATTATCAATCCTCTGTCTTGCCTTTTTCCAAAATCCGAACAGATTCTCAGGGGCTACTATCTATATACACGCATATTTTTCATATGAAAAGCGGCCAAGAATATTACATCGCCTACCTCGAAGCCTGTTAGCGGGCTAGTGAAGGCTTCGTTCAGCCTGCTCTTGGCGGACTGAACCTTCTCAACCACCACACTCATCAGGGTGTGGTGCTCCTCCACGATGGAAGCACGTTGTAGTGCCTCCATCAGTGTGTTCGGTGCCTCCGGATTGGTGGAGGTCGCTGCTGGAGTTGGCGCTCCCCCCTCCCTTGAAGGGGGTCGCTTATTCGGTTCCGGAGCCACTTGGGTTTCCGGAACGGTGTTCGGCTGGGGGTCGAACTGATCAAGGCCCCCGCCGTCAGTCTCCATGGGGATTGTATCCCCCATGTTCTCGGTAGCCGAGGCATTACCCTCCGGCGCTGTTTTGGCGGCCTCTCGTACCGCTCCATGGCCCAGAAAGGCCCTTCGGGACAACACTTCGGTGTCGTCCATGGCGGTTGGCGGGGAGGCTCATGGAGGCGACTCGCTCTCCATCATCCCCGGATCCAAAGAATTCCCCTCCGATAATGATTGTTGGGGGAGATCGCGGGCCGGACTACACCATATAATGTGTTAGGTTACAATCATAAAGGCCGGACATATGCGTAGTATCTTTGAATACTCACGATTCGGCCAGGGGCTTCGACCTAGGGCGCCACTCGGGGATGGCTTCGGTGTCTAAATCCGAGCCGTGTGGGAGGGATATTTTCCCCCTTTTGGACGCCTCCGCCTCTGGGTCTTCGGAAGCCGCCCTTTTCTTCTTCCTCCGCTTCGGGGAAGGATTGCTTTCTGCCTCCTCCTCCTCTTCATCTTCATCCTCCTCGTGGGAGGAGTGAGTTTTGGTCTCTCCAGACACTGCGTCTGAAGTACCTTTGCGGCGGAGGCCATCTATGGCCTCCTTGTTCTTCTTCTTGGCCTTCTTCTCCGGCGCCTGATAGGGCGCCGGGTGTCGGTGTCAAAACCGGCGGATCTCGGGTAGGGGGTCCCGAACTGTGCGTCTAAGGTCGATGGTAACAAGAGACAGGGGACACGATGTTTACCCAGGTTCGGGCCCTCTCTATGGAGGTAATACCCTACTTCCTGCTTGATTGATCTTGATGAATATGAGTATTACAAGAGTTGATCTACCACGAGATCGTATGGCTAAACCCTAGAGGTCTAGCTTGTATGACTATGATAATGAGTATCTCCCTCTAGACCTAGTCCTCCGGTTTATATAGACACCGGGAGGATCTAGGGTTACATAAGGTCGGTTACAAAGAAGGGAATCTACATATTTGGTCGCCAAGCTTGCCCTCCACGCCAAGGAGAGTCCCATCCGGACACGGGTGCAGTCTTCGGTCTTCGTATTCTTCACAGCCCATCAGTCCGGCCCATGGCTAACAGGCCGGACGCCCGAGGACCCCTTAGTCCAGGACTCCCTCAGTAGCCCCCGAACCAGTCTTCAATGGCGAGGTGTTCGGCGCATAGATTGTCTTCGGCATTGCAAGGCATGTTCCTCCATCGATGACTCCCAAGTAGTATGTTCGACCTTCCATTTAATGTTGCTCCCCTCAGCTTCTGTGTATCAACAACTTCAGCTTCCACGTGTCGAGCGGATGCGAGAGGTCAGGGTATTTTTGCACATAACACCCCGGCTACACGAGGGATAGCGTCTATTTAACGAGACTGGATCCCAGATCTGTTCAATCATCTCGCGGAGAAAATCCTCAAAGGCTGCTAGGAAAGAACATTCCAATATGTCTAGCGTTCCCAGCCCCTCCTCCCATCCCTGTAGTCCAGAGAGAGGCGAGTGGGAGAAGTGCTCCGTATCCCACAGTCAGCTGGTGAAGCTGCAAACGCAGGGGTTTCTCCCCCGTGCGGACTTGGTCCCTGTTCGAGCAGGGTTAGCCTCCTTCGACGGCAAAACCCAGGCGGAGGATTTCCCCAATCCATCCGGGGGGACAAGTGTGTTTTGTCCCCTATCTGCTAAGGGGCGTGGGATTTCCAATTCATCCATTCCTCCGAGGGCTTCTGGAATATTATGGCCTCCAACTGCACAATTTTACTCCAGCCTCCATCCTGCATATTGCGGGTTATGTCGCTTTATGCGAATTATTCCTGGGTTGCGAGGCCCATTTTGAATTGTGGAGAAAGTTATTCTGCATTGTCCCGTGTAACCATGAGGGATCGATATTTGAAGTGGGCGGAGCCAAAGTATGGCGCATTGCTGAGACCGGATACATATCCGGCACACCGAAGAAAGCTTCCGAAGATTGGACCTCTGAGTGGTTTTATATCAAGGACGTCGTACTTCCAGATCCAGTCCGGAGGGGTCTCCCTGAGTTTACAAGTGTTCCTCTGAAGAAACGCCACAGCTGGCACCCTCGGAGCCTCGAGGAGGAAGATAGCGCGGAAGTTCACCAACTCCTGAGCAAGATCAGGACGCTTGCCCAGTCCGGATACACGATAGTCGAAGTGATGGCGACCTCCATAGTGCGGGGGGTCCAACCACTCCAATACAGAGGACTTCCCATGTGGAACTACAATGGGGAAGATGACGCCTCCCGCTGCGGCAGAATAGGTCCGGACACCCCTGCCGCCCTAGCCAAAATATTGGCCGAACTGTTCAAGGGTGAGGAAGAGGAGTTCCTGCGCATCACGCACAAAGAAGGATATTCCATGTACAGTCCTCCTAGCTGGGTAAGCCCCCAGCTCTCCTGCTCTACTCATTCCACTCCCTGAGCTTCGTTTAATGAATATTAACCCGTCCATTTATAACAGCACTGGCGAAAGATTTCCGAGGGGCTTCACAGCCCCGCCCCACAGCCCGAGGGCCACAATCGGGACCTTGACCCCGGATTCGAAGAGGATCCGGATATATTTGTGGTGCTCGAGAATGGGACATTTTACCAAACGAGCTATGACGGCACAGAGGTGGCCATCATCGCCGACTATCCCGGTCTTCTCCCCGCTTCACATGTAAGTAATCAGGAGACACTTTGTCCAAGAGGGTTTTCCTCATTCTTCCTCACCCACCGCACCATCCTGTGCTCAGAAGGGGAGGCGTCCGGCGCGTCGTGCTGCCCAGGGGCATCTCCAAAGAGAGCGGCTCCCACGCCGGGCAGGCCTTCGAAGAGGAAGGCAAACGGAGATACGGTTGGGCCTTCCTTGAAGAGGTATGGGTTCGTGACTATCCTCTTTTAGCAATCGCGTCCAACTGTGACTCCTATGTTTGTCTTGTATCAGGAAAAAGGTTCGATGGACTGTGTCCGGAGACCCGGCCAGTCGTACTCCTAATAGCCAGGATTCGGTCCCAGCCGAAGAGACGGAGCCCGATATGAGAGTGGCGCCGGACTGTCCTTCTGCCGAGGGTTCGGAAAATATGTCCGTCACCAATTCGGAAGTGGAGAGCGCCATGAATCACCGGCGCCGGAGGGCCGTTTTACGAAATCCCCGCTTCTCAAAAGAGGCGTTCGGTGCCTTCAGCTCAGCTGATGCATACATCCGGGCTGCTCGAGATGGGCTTAACAGGGCCACAGATGAGCATTTGAAAGATGTGCAGGTAAGTTTACCTTGTCCAAATTTGATAACCATGTGCCAGTAGCCCCCAAGACTTGAAGCAGTTGGGACAAATGTTTTAAGGATCGTTGTATAACCAGGTTCTTACGGAGAAGAACGACCTGCTAGCCCAAGAGCTGGAGCAGTGCCGGACACAGCTAACTACTGCTACCACCGAACTGGAAAAGTTTAGGAAGGCGTCCTCTGGTAATATTCCCCTCCATCGAGAAACAAAAATGATATGCCAGCTGTGTTGAAACTGCTGCTTGTCTCATAACAGGGTCGTCGGACCAACTGGAAGAGAAACTGAAGGCCGCTCAAACGAGCGAAAAAGAGGCGAAGAGACAACATGTCGCGGGCGAGCGCGTTCTGACCCGAGTCAGAGAGGACAAAAACAAAATCCAGGATTCAAACACCAACCTGGGCGAAGAACTGAAAGATGTGCGAGCCCAGCTAGCCGACTCCGTGAAGGAGAACAAAAAGCTGTGAGGCGGCATATTTAGTACGTGGCCAAATTTACCTTATAACAATTTGGAGGTAAACGTAGCTGATATAGCTATGATTGCAGGTATGTTGACGGGCCGCCCCGAAGAGGAGGTGTCCGGATCATCAAGTGATCTTCTGCAAGGGTTGTCGCAATTGCACGAGCAAGCTCGGCAGGCAATGCAGAGTGTAGCCAAGGCCTTATGGCCATCCGCCTCCCCTCCAGGGAGTATGGAGGAGCTTGTAGAGCCGTTCAAGGGAGCGTGGCGGCGTATCCTACTATGGAAGATATCGGCCTGCCGAGAGGGTGCGCGAGAGGCATGGGCCATGGTGAAAACATGGTATACCAAGCTGGATCCAAATCACATGTCCCGGGTCGGACCGCTAGGATCAAATGGGGAAGAAATTCCCATTAGTTTAGTATATGACCAAGTAAAAGTAGCCGCCAAGTATTCCCAGCAGGATTGTAAGTTAGATAGCCTGCTGGACGGCATAGAGGAGGAAGTTTTTTAGTCCTAAGTGACTATGTACTTTCCTTTGCATACGCAACTCTAGCTGGATTATAAAATGATTGTCATGGCAGACCTTTTCGCTTCAACCTCTAGACCCGAAGGTGCGGAGTATTTCTGAATACCAGAGCGGCCGAGTAGATCGGGTATGCATGGAAACCAGGCGTAGGGGTCATAGTTGCTTGAACAAACAATTATCCGGCTAGTTATGTTATATTACATTAAGATTGTAAGAAACATCTTCCAGAGAGAATAGTTACGTTAAGGGTTCCTTTCCCTGGGTGTGCATGCATCGATGTGCATGTCTGAATTGTGATGAAGAAATCACAATGTGTATAGTTTCTGGGGTTCACGATGGGTCGAATGCAAAAACATCTTTAGTTCACCGACCGAATATTCCCTTAAGAAAGCTAGCTTTCGGCTTCACCCAGTCTGAGGTACACATTCGGATGACCCGGCAGTAACAATCGCAGAGGTGCTCCCTTTATGCCCTAGCCAAACTAACGGGAACGTAGGGCATAAGCACAGGAGGCAGGCAACCCAGCTTGGCCAAAACTTAAGTCATATCGATGCATATAATGGCGAAGAAAAGATACATATGGGAGAAAACGCATATGTGAAGAGCTGGATGCTCGGAAAATAATAATAGCAAGCTTCTGTCCAAGAAGCCCCCAGGTATAATAGACGTACATACTTGAAGATGTATGCATCGGGGGTGCACGGTCTAACCGCACGAAAGCTTTTAAGGCTAAAGAGAAAAAACGAAAAGAGAGAAAAAATGATGGAAACAATAGGGGAAAGGAAACGAACAAAGAGTTCGGCGCTAGGCATAGAATCTTTGGAGTCTGGCCGCATTCCAGGGGTTCGGCTCTAGTCGATTGTCGGACACATCACGCAAGCGGTACGCCCCTCTGGTGAGAACTTCGTCGATGATGAAGGGACCCTCCCACTTGGGCTTGAGTTTGTCCTTTTTCTTCTCCGGCAGGCGTAGAACGAGTTTGCTGGCGTTATATGTTTTGGCCCGCACTTCTCTGCTTTGATACTTGCGAGCCTGCTGTTGATAAAATGCGGAACAAGCTTTTGCGACATCGTGCTCCTCCTCCAGGGCATCTAGCCTGTCCTGCCGATCGAGCTCGGCCTCTCTCTCTTCGTACATGCGCACTCGAGGTGAGTCATGAATAATGTCGCAGGGTAGCACTGCCTCTGCGTCGTACACCATGAAGAAAGGTGTGTATCCGGTAGTGCGATTGGGCGTGGTCCGTAGCCCCCAGAGTATGGAGTCGAGCTCCTCAACCCATTGCTTGTCTGATTCTTTCAAAGACCGCAGTAGTCTAGGCTTAATGCCGCTCATAATAAGACCATTGGCTCTTTCAACTTGACCATTTGTTTGTGGATGATAAACAGAGGTGTAATCGAGCTTGATGCCCAGATTAGCACACCAGGTTTTAACTTTGTCGGCTATGAAGTTGGAGCCGTTATCGGTGATGATACTGTGCGGAACACCATAACGGTGTACGACGCCGGATATGAATTCTATCACCGTCCTGGAATCGACCGTTTTAACTGGTTTGGCCTCTATCCACTTAGTGAATTTATCCACCATGACCAGCAGATATTTTTTCTTATGGCTTCCTCCTTTAAGGGGTCCAACCATATCCAGTCCCCAGATCGCAAAAGGCCAAGTGATGGGGATTGTTTGTAGGGTAGTGGGGGCATATGGCTTTGGCTGGCGAAGAGTTGGCATCTGACGCAACGTTGGACAAGGTCCTGTGCATCTACTCGGGCCGTCGGCCAATAGAATCTTGTATGGAAGGCCTTGCTAACAAGGGCCCGAGCTGCGGCGTGGTGCATGCCGAGACCGGCATGAATCTCAGCCAGGAGCTGCCGCCCCTCTTCCTCGGAGATACACCTATGAAGGACTCCGGTAGCGCTTTTCTTATAGAGTTCTCCGTCATGAACCTTGTAGGCCTTTGAACGCCGGACAATGCGGCTGGCCTCATTCTGATCCTCAGGGAGTTCTTTCCTATTAAGGTAGGCCAGGAAAGGTTCGGTCCATGGGGCAATGACTGTCATAATGAGATGGGCCGACGGTGTTATTTCGGTGGCTGAGCCGCCGATGATATCTGTGTGTTCGGAATCTGGGGTTGTGTTCGGATCCGGACTAGTGTTGCTGCTTTCCCCCTGCCACACCACGGATGGCTTAAATAGCCTTTCCAGAAAGATATTAGGTGGGACGGGGTCGCGCTTGGCGTTGATACGATCAAGAACGTCCGCCGCTTGATTACTTTCTCGAGCCACGTGATGGAACTCGAGCCCCTCGAACCGAGATGACATTTTTAGGACGACATTACGATAAGTTGCTAACGGTGTCCTGGACTAGGGGTTATTCACCACGTCGTCTCCCGATCAGTTAGATTGGGCCGAGGACCCCCATGGCCGTATACTCATGGGCCAGTTCGGACAGCCTCTGCCGCATACAAGGAAGACTCCACAAGACTGGGCGCCCAAGGCGAGGACTCTCCTAAACCCTAGGCCTCCGGTGTGTTATATAAACCGAGGCCAGGCTAGTCAATAGACAATCTCATATTCATTACTACAATCTCGTGGTAGATACGTGTACTCTGTACTACACCCATATGAATACAATCAAAATCAGCATGTAGGGTATTATCTCATCAAGAGAGCCCGAAGCTGGGTAAAACCCCGTGTCCATGTTACCATCGCTCCAAGACGCCTAGCTTAGGACCCCTACTACGAGATACGCCAGATATTGAACCGACATTGGTGCTTTCATTGAGAGAGTCTGTTGGGTGATCGTCACGGATCGATGGGATGATCAGGTGTTATATTTCCACTTTATTCTGTTTTGCATAGATCAAATTGTTCGCAAAAGTATCTTTGCTTTGTCTGCAGATCGAGATCGCGGAAAAATTTGTGCAACCGATCAACAATTCTATGGATCCACCGTCGCGCGGATATGTTTTTTGGACAGAAGGTATGTGTAGGTATACTGGCGCTAGATGGCGGCGCGCGCTTAGAGCGGCGGGGGCCGAGCTCTACGTCAAGATCGAATCGATCAAGCTGATACGTGTGCCCTACGCTGAGATTCGTGGACCTTCTGTAACAAAAAAGAAAACGGGGATCGGCGGCCGCTACCGCTTTTCAGGTTCCGCATGTGGTCCTCGGGACAGCCATGGGCCGTACACCTTTTTTTCAGGTTTGGGTGTGATCAACCAAGGTCATGCTAGTTCTTCTTCACGTGATCCACCAGGGAAGTAAATCAATTCCTTAAATAGTAGTACTATTTGTCTAAGTACAGCACGTCTGTCAAGGTTCAATCAATGGATAGAGCATCTCAGCTTTTGCTCACGTGATGGTAAAATTTAATGTTTGATTCTTGGTTGCTCTTTCTCAATTGCCATTACAACTTCTCGTGGAGGCCGGTCTGCCTGGATCGCCTAGGATGTAGAAGAATTTCCTCTTCGGTCCGCTACGCGTAGAGTAAATCAGGTTTTATTTCTTCTAACTATCCATTAAGCGCGTAAAAATATTACGCCGAATATTCCCTGTCGGTTTGTACTGCACTATTTTTTGCAGAGAAAATTTACCGACCCTCATACATGGCGTCGGTCTGTCCAATCCCAGCGCAGTCACAGGGAGATCCGATCCTTTTTCTTTGCTTTATTCATTATTTAATTATACATGGAAATAATCTGCGCTTTGGACTAGTGGTTTACTTTTCCATCTACTTTTCATGTATCACTATTAATGGTCTACACCCCTCACGTACTAGCATGGGTATAATCAAAAGTGTGCTAATTATTTCACAATTCGGAGCCGGGATTCTTATCAGCAGATAGACGGACACTGCCGGCGCGACACGGTCTACACCGTGTGTTGAAACTTCGTCACGGCATCGGCGTAATGCCTCGAAACCGTCGTCGCTCAAGCTCTGACCTACATCGATGCCACTGCGTTGCTGATTCGACCTCAACGCACAGGCTATATTCCTTGAATTACTTACTTCGCTTAAGTTAATTACTTACTTTTGTCGGGCACTATTTTATGTGCACAGGTAAACCGACGTCGACTGGTCTACGTCGTCACCTCGGCTTTGCTGCACCGTCGTTTCTCCGAACCGACATCCACATCACCGACCTGTTTGCGACACATCGGCTGACAACGGGGCTCCGGGTGTCGCCCTGCCGACCTGCGCCCTATAAATTTAGGCTTCGTCGTGCCCTCACTGTGGCATTAATGACCCGCGTCGACACCGTCCTCGGCATCCTGGCTATATTCGTTGAATTATCAACTTCGCATAAATAAACTATGCATTTTTTATTATTATTGTTATTATTTTTTTGGTTTGCACTATTTTATCTGTGCAGGCTATTGACTTAGACCGGGCCGCGTTGTCACCTCCGCGTGCCGACGCTGTCGCCCCACTTTCGTCGACCAAATTGCGTCGTCACTTTGCTGACGTGGGGACTCCATCGTCACATTATCGACCTGCTCCGTCAACTTGGTCGGACTGGGGGTTTCGCCTCATCACTTCAGAATGCCGAACTCCTCGCTCGGCCGTGCTATGTCACCATTTCGGAATGCCGAACTCCTCGCTCGGCCGTGCTATGTCACCACTTTGGAATGCCGAACTCCTCGCTCGGCCGTGCTATGTCACCACTTCGGAATGCCGAGCTCTTCACTCCGCCACCTCGGGACCGGCCTGGGGGCTAGGAGCTTGTCCTGTCGTAAGCTCGGGCCGCGCATCGACACCGAGCACATTACCCAGCTAAGTAGCTTTCATGCTCAAAAACTTTCAGTTTTAAATTTTGTTCGGTTCTACCAAGCATTATACCTTTTTGGTAAAAAGTTGTATGTGAAAAACGTCCTTGTCAAAACTTTGTTTGTGACACACAAATTCAAATACCCCGTTTACTTGGGGGCTTCCTTTATGAAGCCTTTCCTCTTGCATATGATTATACTTGTACGGCTTCGTTCCTTGTTTGTGTATTACGCCACAATATGCACCATATTGACTTAAGTGTTCCGCAAGCTGGGTTGCCTTGCTCATGTGTTTACCCCTATGTTCCCGATTGTTCGGCTAGGGAGTAAAGGGAGCACCTCTGCGATTGTCACGATCGGGTCATCCGAGCTCGGACCTCAGACTGGGTGAAGCCGAAAGCTAGCGCTCTTATTGTTTTCAATTATGGTCGGCACACAACGGAACTCATGAGTACAAAAAATCTATTGCACAAGTCTCATAGTAACAATGAGCAACCAAAGAACGGTATCGGTGGAGGTACTATTTTCTTCGAAGATGCTTCTTACACTTCGTTAGTAATATAGCATAAGTTCCCTGAGAGCGCTTTGTCTATTACAGCCTTATGGCCTGATTGCCTGGTTATCGGAAACACCGTCGATATTCTCGACAGGTGGAGTACATAACACTTTTCGGTCCTTGACCGAAGAGGGAGAAGCCGACGGTCGGTTAAGACGCGTTTAAAGTTCGGGTGAACACAGATATGATATAAGTACTTCCGTACATACAATCATTATACATAAAATTCTTTTGCCCAAGTCACTCGGGGGCTCTTAAGTTTATATGAGCCATTTTATAATAAATGATTTCTTCATAATCGTTGCAAAGTCTTTTTCTATCACTCCTTTTTCGACGCGAGTGTGTGGTCAACAGCCGGGGAGCCTAATTTCTCTCTCAAAGCCGCTAGAGTTTAGTTCGCTAAATTGGCCTAACGAGAAGTACTCGCCTTAGGGATAGGAGGTTGAAGCCGTAGGCTGACCCGCTTGAAGTCTTGAGATAGGATGTGTCATATTAAAGCACGACATAAGCACTTTTTTTTCTCTAAGACCAATTTTCGGATTGGCACCGAACACTTGATCTTGTTCGAGCGTCAAGTTTTTACTGACATTTTTTGGTTTTCCACGCTTACGGCACTTTAAAACAATTTGTGTGTTTTCAGCATAAGTCTCGCAGTGCAACGTCGGACACCTTTAGAGGATCGGCAAAAACATTCTCGGATATTGCTTTATATGCATCAGTTTCGAATTGTGTCTTCGGTCAATAGTTGGGTTGCCCGGCTCCTGTGCTTGCCTCCTACGTTCCGCTTTGTTCGGCTAGGTGTGCAAAGGGAGAACCACTGCGATTGTGCTTCCAACTCGCATGGTTAAGCACCTCAGTGGAGAAAGCCGAAAACTGACTGTCACAATAAGCATAAACCGGTCAGCGATCCGATGACTGTGTCAAATGATGGGCCATTCATAACATTGGCCGAAGTGTTTACGGCTTGACATCGGCTGTCGCCGAACACTAACTGGGGGCTACTAGCTAGCCTCCCAACTTTAAGCTCCTATGACTAAGTGAAAGTTATAAAGCCCGCATATCTGATTGCCTCGTTTCCGCTAACACAACCGCCTGAGGGCACCGAGACGTCGGCTAAGGGTTGTCTTGTTATTACGGAAACACCCTGCGTAGTATCTACAAAGGGGTAGAAGCCGAGGATGGGCCACCTTCAACTGATAAACGTCGCAACGGAGTCAAAATAAACATATCATCGGCATTTGTATTTAATATACGAGGGCCGCCTTCCGTAATCATCGTTATAAAGCCATAAATATGCATCAATTTGACTTAAGATTTTGGCCAAGCTGGGTTGCCTGGCTCCTGTGCTTACCCCTACGTTCCTGATTATTCGGCTAGGTGGTAAAGGGAGCACCTCTGTGATTGTTACTACCGGGTCATCCGAGTTAGTACCTCAGACTGGGTGAAGCCGAAAGCTAGCGATCTTAAAGGATATAATTGGTCGGCAACGACGGAAGTGACAATTTTGGTTCTCTAAGGACCACATAGTTCGGGAACTTTCCCCAAACTAAATCCTCAATATCTGCATTGATCGGAGGTGAGGTTTGATGATCATGCTTAGCATGACAACCCAAAGAAAGGAACCAATAGCGGGACTATTTTCTTTGGAAGATGTTTCTTACGTTAAAAGGTAATATAACATATCTCTTCGCATACCTTTGTTTATAAAACCGTATGGCCGGATTGCCTTGTTTGCCGTAAATCTTTGCCCTCATAAAGGCTTTATAAAGTAGGACAAAGACTCCTCGGCTGCTGGCTGAGGAGGTTGAAGCTGATGGTCGGTCAACGAAGTTTTGTACAATGCGGATCCGAGCATTAATGATGTAAAGTACTTGGATACATAGAATCATTACACATAATTTGTGATTTTACTCTGGATATCGATCCTTAATTCGGCCACCCGTGCCCACATTAAGGCTCGGGGGCTACTAGGCTTCGGGCTTATCATTTGCTAATATTAAAGGGACACATCGATCCCCTGATGTGGTGTTGCCACCCGACCAGTGTCTCGGGGGCTACTGCATTGCCTATTCAATGCAGAAAATTCAAAGTGCTCAGTGTTTGGCTTGACCGAACTATGCGCAAACGCGTCTTCGGACAACAATAGGTACCATATGGACCTATCCGGCATCAAGCTAGTATATTACGGCGACTTCTCAAAACTCCCTCTCAAGGTTCCGTCCGCCGATCACTATCTCCTCTAAAGTGCATCTCGGAATTTTAGGCCGACACACACCTTGAGGGCTACTGGCTATATATCTCGTCACTAAGTAAATTGCATCAATCGGAAATAAAATCCGCAAACAATCAGCCCAAGTCCGAGGTGGTGCGTCATCTTGGAAGCAGTCCGGCATAAAGCTCGGATGCAAGCAGCTGGCTCTATAGAGGGCATGTCCGGCACTAAGCTCGGCTAACCCCCTTCAAACTCCTTCAACTTTTTTGAACCAAGGTGAGCTATGACACCTCGGATATAGTCCGGCGTTGGAGCTTGGACATAGTCCGGCGTTTGAGCTCGGATACCGTCCGGCGTTAGAGCTTGGACATAGTCCGGCGTTGGAGCTCGGATGCAGTCCGGCGTTGGAGCTCAGCTGTAACAAAACTCTTCGAATACCTTCCGGCGTTGGAGCTCGGGAGCGGTCTGGCGTTGGAGCTCGGCTGCAACAGATACCTCGAATGCAGTCCGACGTTAGAGCTCGGATGCAAAAGGACACCGCCGCACGGGAACAACTTCAAACCCGAGGTGTGGTGTAAAAATAACAAGGCATTGATAAAAGCCGATAACTCAAAGGGGCTCCTCGGATACCCGACGTGTAAACTCTTCGGATTCACTTTGGCGATCCTCAAGATCGAAGATGGAAAGATTTGTTGAACCAGTTTTCAAGACCGACGACCGAAGATGAAGAACAGTTCGGAAGAATCGAGGAGCGTCCCCAACTTGAAGACCGGTTCAGGGGGCTACTGACGGTGTCCTGGACTAGGGGGTATTCACCGCGTCGTCTCCCGATCAGTTAGATTGGGCCGAGGACCCCCATGGCCGTATACTCATGGGCCAGTTCGGACAGCCTCTGCCGCATACAAGGAAGACTCCACAAGACTTGTCGCCCAAGGCGAGGACTCTCCTAAACCCTAGGCCTCACGTGTGTTATATAAACAGAGGCCAGGCTAGTCAATAGACAATCTCATATTCATTACTACAATCTCGTGGTAGATACGTGTACTCTGTACTACACCCATATGAATACAATCAAAAGCAGCATGTAGGGTATTATCTCATCAAGAGAGCCCGAAGCTGGGTAAAACCCCGTGTCCATGTTACCATCGCTCCAAGACGCCTAGCTTAGGACCCCTACTACGAGATACGCCGGATATTGAACCGACAGCTACCATCTTCGGATCTTTGGCATCAAAGTCTCCATTTATTTGAGATATTGCGAGGTTTGAGTCCCCGCGCACTTCCAGGCGCTATATGCCCATGGAGACAGCCATCCGGAGACCATGCAATAAGGCCTCGTATTCGGCTGCGTTATTGGAGTCTGTGTATAGTATTTGGAGTACGTACTGAACGACGTCTCCAGTGGGGGACGTTAAAACGACGCCCGCTCCTAGCCCTGCCAGCATTTTCGAGCCATCAAAATACATAACCCAATTGGAATATGTGCCGTACTCATTAGGGAGTTCGGCCTCTGTCCATTCGGCGACGAAGTCAGCCAGTACTTGGGATTTAATAGCTCGACATGGTTTGTATGTAATATCAAATGGAAGGAGCTCAATGGCCCATTTGGCAATCCGGCCCGTGGCATCGCGGTTGTTTATTATGTCGTTGAGTGGTACTTCGGAAGCCACCGTGATCGAGCACTCCTGGAAGTAGTGTCGTAGCTTTCGGGATGCCATGAAGACCGTGTATGCTATCTTTTGATAATGGGGGTACCGGGATTTGCATGGTGTAAGGACAGTGGATACGTAGTATACTGGCTTCTGACGCGGGAATTTGTGTCCGTCCTGTTCTCATTCAACGACGAGTACGGCGCTCACCACCTGATGTGTTGCCGATATGTATAGTAACATGGGTTCACCGACGTTTGGCGCGGCCAGGATTGGGTTGCTTGCTAGAAGGGTTTTTATTTCTTCCAGTCCGGCTGTTGTCGTGTCCGTCCACTCAAAGTGATCGGTTAACCGTAGAAGGCGATAGAGTGGCAGTGCCTTTTCTCCCAATCTGGAGATAAAGCGGCTTAGAGCTGCCACGTAACCCGCGAGTTTTTGGACTTGTTTAAGGTTTGTTGGCGTAGCCAATTGTGACAGAGCTCGGATTTTGGCTGGATTTGCTTCAATTCCTCTATTGGAAACGATGAAGCCCTGCAGTTTTCCAGCGGGGACGCCGAAAACACACTTTTTTGGATTGAGCTTAATGTCATACGCGTGGAGGTTGTCGAATGTGAGACGTAAATCGTCTATTAGTGTTTCGACGTGCCTAGTTTTGATGACGACGTCATCCACATAAGCTTCAAATGTCTTGCCGATCTGTTTCTCCAGGCATGTTTGAATCATGCGTTGGTATGTGGCGCCGGCGTTCTTGAGCCCGAAGGGCATGGTGTTGAAGCAGAATGGCCCATATGGGGTAATGAATGTTGTTGCAGCTTGATCGGACTCCTTC
The DNA here is from genome assembly GCF_018294505.1 of Triticum aestivum. Taxonomy (NCBI): domain Eukaryota; kingdom Viridiplantae; phylum Streptophyta; class Magnoliopsida; order Poales; family Poaceae; genus Triticum; species Triticum aestivum. The sequence goes on from NC_057808.1 coordinate 473,585,003, forward strand.
ATTTTGATTTGATGGTATCCGGAATATGCGTCGAGAAAACACAGCGAGTCGTGTCCTGCGGTAGCGTCAATGATTTGGTCAATGTGGGGGGGAAGGGATCCTTAGGGCAAGCCTTATTGAGGTCTTTGAAATCGACGCACAGGCGCCAGGATTTATCCTTCTTTGGTGCCATCACCAGGTTTGCCAGCCAGTTCAGATGTTTTATTTCTCTAATGAATCCGGCCTCGATTAGCTTGGCTAGCTCCTCTCCCATGGCTTGGCGTTTGGGCTCGGAAAAGTGCCGCAGTGTTTGTTTGACCAGTTTATATCCCTTTAATATGTTGAGGCTGTGTTCGGCCAGCTTGCGTGGGATTCCTGGCATGTCAGAAGGGTGCCAGGCGAATATATCCCAGTTTTCGCGAAGAAAATCCCGTAGCGCGGTGTCGACCGTTGGGTCTAGTTGTACCCCAATAGATGTTGTCTTCTTGGGGTCCGTTGGATGGACCTGGAATTTGACTATTTCTTCCACTGGCTTGAAGGAGGTGGATTTGGGGCGTTTGTCTAGGATCATATCATCCCTGTCCATCGTGGAGCGCAGTGCGGTTAACTCTTCGGCCGCAAGGGCTTCAGATAATGCCTCAAGGGCCAGGGATGCGGTTTTATTTTGGTGTGAAGTGCTATGTCCGGATCACTGGCGAGAGTGATTATGCCGTTGGGCCCGGACATCTTAAGCTTCATGTACCCGTAATGAGGTACAGCTTGGAAGCGTGTAAATGCCTCTCGCCCCAAGAGGGCGTGATATCCACTGTTGAAAGGGGCCACTTGGAAAGTTATTTCTTCGGACCGATAATTTTCCGGCGTGCCGAATACCACGTCGAGTGTTATTTTTCCCACGCACCGCACCTCCCGGCTGGGAATGATTCCTCGGAAGGTCTTGCTGCTTTGCTCGATGTGGCTCCTGTCTATTTCCATTTTGTGGAGTGTATCCTCATAGATGAGGTTTAGTCCGCTACCGCCGTCCATGAGGACCTTGGTGAGTCCAAAGCCGTCCACGATGGGACTGAGGACTAATGCGGCTGGCGCTCGGACTGTCCTGTATTTTGGTTCGTCGCCGGCATTAAAGGTTATAGCCGTGTCGTTCCAAGGGTTTATCGCGGCGATTTGACAGACTTCGGCGAGGTCGCGGAGTGCCCTTTTGCGCTTATTGTTTGAAGAGAATGTCTCGAAGACCATCAATACTCTGGGGTCGTCGTCTTCTGGAGGGTGTTGCTCTGGAGCGTTTTTGGTAAGGATGTCCTCGCCGCTCTTGGCTACCTGCCGGAGTATCCAACATGCTCAAAGGCTGTGGGTTGATATGGTATCCGGTGTTGTGTGTATTTTGCATGGGCCACCGAGCCATCCCTCCAGAACGGTTCCGTGCTGCGTAATGGCTTTATATTTCTTGGATATTGGACTGGGCGTGTCACGGGGATGCGCCCTTTTCGCCTGGATGAGCAGTTGAGTTGGGACCGATGGCTCCCAACAAGCTGCCTGATCTTTCCAGTCGCTTTCCATTGCGCTGTACTTCTGTACGATAGTTGCCAAGTCAGCGAAGTGTAGTATGCAACGGCGATTAATGGCGTTGAGGATTCCTTTGTTCGTGCAATTGTTGCAGAACGCTGATATCGCGTCCTCGTCGCGACAATCTTTAACCTTGTCCTTGACAAGGAGGAGTCTGGCCCAGAAGTGGTGGACCATTTCCTGAGACTGCTGTTGTATGCTCATAAGAGCGCTTATGTCTGGGTGGGTGGGTGGAATTGAATCCGGACCCTGACCCGATCGATGATCCGGAGTCTGAAGATTTTCCAGACTTAACAGTCCGGACTCCGGAGTATCTTCTGATTGCTTATGCCCGCCGTCCGATTCTATGTTCGGAAGGCTGGTCACATCCTTTCGCTGGTGGGTATCCGGCTCTACAGGGTCAGCGATCCGAACATAGTCCGTCTTCAGTATAGGGGAAGAGTCACCGTCTTGCTCCTCGACTACCGCTATCTGGTGGGTGACCGGTGGAGATTTAATTTCTCTTTGGTCGGGTTTAAGCCCGATCCGATCGTAATCTGTGGCGATTCCCAGGGCGGCGATGCGATCCAGGAGCTCGTTTAAAGACGAGAACTCCGCCGGATCCATCTGCTTGGAGTGTTTGGAGTCGATACGAAGGGGATTTTCGATGGCCCGAGAGGTCATCGTCGGCTTAACGGCCAAACGGGCGGTCAGGGTAAAGCCGCCCAGCCGGAGGGTTTGGCCTGGGGCCAGTCCTCCTTCGGCGGTGATATTGTCTTTAAGGATGAGGCGAGTCATCGATCCTGTCATCGACGTCACAGTGGAACTCTCAATGAAAGCACCAATGTCGGTGTCAAAACCGGCGGATCTCGGGTAGGGGGTCCCGAACTGTGCGTCTAAGGTCGATGGTAACAGGAGACAGGGGACACGATGTTTACCCAGGTTCGGGCCCTCTCTATGGAGGTAATACCCTACTTCCTGCTTGATTGATCTTGATGAATATGAGTATTACAAGAGTTGATCTACCACGAGATCGTATGGCAAAACCCTAGAGGTCTAGCTTGTATGACTATGATAATGAGTATCTCCCTCCGGACCTAGTCCTCTTGTTTATATAGACACCGGGAAGATCTAGGGTTACATAAGGTCGGTTACAAAGAAGGGAATCTACATATTTGGTCGCCAAGCTTGCTCTCCACGCTAAGGAGAGTCCCATCCGGACACGGGTGTAGTCTTCGGTCTTCGTATTCTTCACAGCCCATCAGTCCGGCCCATGGCTAACAGGCCGGACGCCCGAGGACCCCTTAGTCCAGGACTCCCTCACCAGGACTAACATCTTCATTAGTGGAGGATCTGCTGGGTTTTCGGGCAGTGGAGCTGGACATCTAATCCACTCCGCCTTCTTTGTCTAGCCCTGTTTAGAGGATGGAATTCTCAATACACTCCTTTGATTGATGGATTAAACTATGTTCAGAAATTGAACACTTACCGGAGTGGCTGGATGATTGCAGTCGAGGCCGACGTCCTCGGACGTCTTCGGCCATGACTTCTAAGTCTTGAAGAGCAGCTTCCAGATCTCTTTGTGCGTTGTGCCAAAGAATCATTGCAGGGTCCATGGCCCTTCCGGATTGAACTCCCACATACGGAGAGGCCGTCGCTGGCAGGGAAGGGTTCGGCGGACGAGCATCACCTGATAACGTCAGTGAGGCTGGTGCCCTGTTCTATGATATTTTTATGCGCTTTTGCAGCATCAACACTTCGTCGGATGATCCCCAGTCCAGACCCTTGTTGGTCCATGACGCAAGCCGCAGCGGGGGTCCGAATCTGAATGCAGGAGCGGCCGCCCACTTGGTGTCGCGGGGTTCAGTGATGTAAAACCACTCCTGCTGCCATATCTTGACGGTCTCCACAAAGGCCCCTTTGGGCCAGGTAACTTTGGGGAGCTTGCTCACCATGGCACTGCCACAATCAGCATGCTGCCCGTCGACCACCTTCAGCTTCACATTGAAGCTCTTGAGCCACAGGCCGAAGTGTGGGGGGATGCGGAGGAATGCCTCACACACGACGATAAACGCTAAGATGTGGAGGAAGGAGTTCAGAGCCAGATCGTAAAAATCTAACCCGTAATAAAACATGAGACCACGAACAAAGGGGTGGAGAGGAAACCCTAGTCCGCGGAGGAAGTGGGGGTGAATACCACTCTTTCGCCGGGCTCCGGAGTGGGGATGACCTGCTTCGGGGCCGGGAGCCTGTGCGTGATCTCCGCAGTTAAGTACCCCGCCTCCCGGAGCTCCTTGATGTTCTTCTCCGTAACGGAGGAAGCCACCCACTTGCCTTGAGAGCCGGATCCGGGCATGGCTGGAGTGTTTAGGTGGCGATGGAAAAGATCGAAACTTGGGCGCTGGAGCTCGAGGACGGAAGGGCTGAGGAAGAAGAAGGTGTGGGGTAAAAAGATGGGTCCTTATCCTCTTATAAAGACAGTGAGTATCAAGCGCCCCCTCACAGGCCTTAAAACTCGCCTATTCCCAAGGGGTCGTGCAAACGGCACGGTTGGCATACCCAAACCCGTATTGATAAGAATCCCGCAATAAGGGGACACGATCTTTGCTTTGACAAGACGTGTCAATGGAGGCCGCGCCTCGAAACTCGAAGCGGGAGGCCAAAAAATGGTTCGAAATAATAATAAGGCCAGACGTGACGTCTCGCTGAAAAAGCTATCAGTAGACATGACTTATTTTGTTTAAGTACTTTGCCCTAGTGGTTGGGGGTTGTAACTGTTATACAGAGCCGGATATAGTTCTCTTGTTCAACTGCTTTGAAGTATTCGGAGGGGGAACCCACTTTGCAATGTCGAAGACAATCTACGCGCCGGACACATTGTCATTGAAGCCTGGTTCAGGGGCTACTGAGGGAGTCCTGGATTAGGGGGTCCCCGGGCGTCCGGGCTATGTGACATGGGCCGGACTGGTGGGCCATGAAGATACAAGATAGAAGGCCTTTTCCCGTGTCCGGATGGGACTCTCCTTTGCATGGATGGCACGCTTGGCGTTCAGATGTGTAGCTTCCTTTCTCTGTAAACCAACTTTGTACAACCCTAGGCCCCTCCGGTGTCTATATAAACTGGAGGGTTTAGTCCGTAGAGGCAATCACAAATCATACAGGCTAGACATCTAGGGTTTAGCCATTACGATCTCGAGGTGGATCAACTCTTGTAACCCCTATACTCATCAAAGTCAATCAAGCAGGAAGTAGGGTATTACCTCCATTAAGAGGGCCCAAACCTGGGTAAACATCGTGTCCCATGCCTCCTGTTACCTTCGATCCTCAGACGCACAGTTCGGGACCCCCTACCCGAGATCGGCCAGTTTTGACACCGACAATGGGCAAGATGACTAAGACTCCGTTCTCCGGAACAATGGAGCGAGCCACTGAGTTATTGGAAATAATACATACTGTTGTATGCGGTCCGATGAGTGTTGAGGCTCGCGGCGGGTATCGTTATTTTCTGACCTTCACAGATGATTTGAGCTGATATGGGTATATTTACTTAATGAAACATAAGTCTGAAACATTTGAAAAGTTCAAAGAATTTCAGAGTGAAGTGGAAAATCATCGTAACAAGAAAATAAAATTTCTACGATCTGATCGTGGAGGTGAATATTTGAGTTATGAGTTTGGTCTTCATTTGAAACAATGTGGAATAGTTTCGCAACTCACGCCACCTGGAACACCACATTGTAATGGTGTGTCCGAACGTCGTAACCGTACTTTATTAGATATGGTGCAATCTATGATGTCTCTTACTGATTTACCGCTATCGTTTTGGGGTTATGCTTTAGAGATGGCTACATTCACGTTAAATACGGCACCATCTAAATACGTTGAGACGACTCCATATGAACTGTGGTTTGGCAAGAAACCTAAACTGTCGTTTCTTAAAGTTTGGGGCTGTGATGCTTATGTGAAAAAGCTTCCACCTAATAAGCTCGAACCCAAATCGGAGAAGTGCGTCTTCATAGTATACCCAAAAGAAACTGTTGGGTACACCTTCTATCACAGATCCGAAGGCAAGACATTTGTTGCTAAGAATGGATCCTTTATAGAGAAGGAGTTTCTCTCGAAAGAAGTGAGTGGGAGGAAAGTAGAACTTGATGAGGTAGTTGTACCTTCTCTCGAATTGGAAAATGGTTCATCACAGAAATCAGTTCCAGTGATGCCTACACCAATTAGTGAGGAAATTAATGATGATGATCATGAAACTTCAGATCAAGTTACTACCGAACCTCGTAGGTCAACCAGAATACGATCCGCACCAGAGTGGTACAGTAATCCTGTTCTGGAAGTCATGTTACTAGACCATGACGAACCTACGAACTATGAGGAAGCGATGATGAGCCCAGATTCCACGAAATGGCTTGAGGCCATGAAATCTGAGATGGGATCCAAGTATGAGAACAAAGTGTGGACTTTGGTTGACTTGCCCGATGATCGGCAAGCCATAGAGAATAAATGGATCTTCAAGAAGAAGACTGATGCTGACGGTAATGTTACTGTCTACAAAGCTCGACTTGTTGCGAAAGGTTTTCAACAAGTTCAAGGAGTTGACTATGATGAGACCTTCTCACCCGTAGCGATGCTTAAGTATGTCCGAATCATGTTAGCAATTGCCGCATTTTATGATTATGAAATTTGGCAAATGGATGTCAAACTGCATTCCTTAATGGATATCTTAAAGAAGAGTTGTATATGATGCAACCAGAAGGTTTTGTCGATCCTAAAGGTGCTAACAAAGTGTGCAAGCTCTAGTGATCCATTTATGGATTGGTGCAAGCCTCTCGGAGTTGGAATATACGCTTTGATAGTGTGATCAAAGCATATGGTTTTATACAGACTTTTGGGGAAGCCTGTATTTACAAGAAAGTGAGTGGGAGCTCTGTAGCATTTCTAATATTATATGTGGATGACATATTGTTGATTGGAAATAATACAGAATTTCTGGATAGCATAAAAGGATACTTGAATAAGAATTTTTCAATGAAAGACCTCGGTGAAGCTGCTTATATATTGGGCATCAAGATCTATAGAGATAGATCAAGACGCTTAATTGGACTTTCACAAAGCACATACCTTGATAAATTTTGAAGAAGTTCAAAATGGATCAGTCAAAGAAAGGGTTCTTGCCTGTGTTACAAGGTGTGAAGTTGAGTCAGACTCAATGCCTGACCACCGCAGAAGATAGAGAGAAAATGAAAGTCATTCCCTATGCCTCAGCCATAGGTTCTATCATGTATGCAATGTTGTGTACGAGGCCTGATGTGTGCCTTGCTATAAGCTTAGCAGGGAGGTACCAAAGTAATCCAGGAGTGGATCACTAGACAGCGGTCAAGAACATCCTGAAATACCTGAAAAAGGACTAAGGATATGTTTCTCGTTTATGGAGGTGACAAAGAGCTTGTCGTAAATGGTTACGTCGATGCAAGCTTTGACACTGATCCGGATGACTCTAAGTCGCAATCCGGATACGTATTTATATTGAATGGTGGAGCTATAAGTTGGTGCAGTTCCAAGCAGAGCGTCGTGGCGGGATCTACGTGAGAAGCGGAGTACATAGCTACTTCGGAAGCAGCAAATGAAGGAGTCTGGATGAAGGAGTTCATATCCGATCTAGGTGTAATACCTAGTGCATCGGGTCCAATGAAAATCTTTTGTGACAATACTGGAGCAATTGCCTTAGCGAAGGAATCCAGATTTCACAAGAGAACCAAACACATCAAGAGACGCTTCAATTCCATCCGCGATCAAGTCAAGGAGGGAGACATAGATATTTGCAAAATACATATGGATCTGAATGTTGCAGACCCGTTGACTAAGCCTCTTCCACGAGCAAAACATGATCAGCACCAAGACTCCATGGGTGTTAGAATCATTACTATGTAATCTAGATTATTGACTCTAGTGCAAGTGGGAGACTGAAGGAAATATGCCCTAGAGGCAATAATAAAGTTGTTATTTATATTTCTTTATATCATGATAAATGTTTATTATTCATGCTAGAATTGTATTAACCGGAAACTTAGTACATGTGTGAATACATAGACAAACAGAGTGTCCCTAGTATGCCTCTACTTGACTAGCTTGTTAATCAAAGATCGTTAAAGTTTCCTGACCATAGACATGTGTTGTCATTTGATGAACGGGGTCGCATCATTAGAGAATGATGTGATGGACAAGACCCATCCATTAGCTTAGCATAATGATCGTTAAGTTTTATTGCTATTGCTTTCTTCATGACTTATACATATTCCTCTGACTATGAGATTATGCAACTCCCGAATACCGGAGGAACACCTTGTGTGCTATCAAACGTCACAACATAACTGGGTGATTATAAAGATGCTCTACAGGTGTCCCCGTAGGTGTTTGTTGGGTTGGCATAGATCGAGATTAGGATTTGTCGCTCCGAGTATCGGAGAGGTATCTCTAGGCCCTCTCGGTGATGCACATCACTATAAGCCTTGCCAGCAATGTAACTAATGAGTTAGTTACGAGATGATGCATTACGGAACGAGTAAAGAGACTTGCCGGTAACGAGATTGAACTAGGTATGATGATACCGACGATCGAATCTCGAGCAAGTAACATACCGATGACAAAGGGAATAGCGTATGTTGTTATTGCGGTTTGACCGATAAAGATCTTCGTAGAATATGTAGGAACCAATATGAGCATCCATGTTCCGCTATTGGTTATTGACCGGAGATGTGTCTCGGTCATGTCTACATAGTTCTCGAACCCGTAGGGTCCGCACGCTTAACGTTCGATGACGATTTGTATTATGAGTTATGTGTTTTGGTGACCGAAGTTTGTTCGGAGTCCCGGATGAGATCACGGACATGACAAGGAGTCTCGAAATAGTCGAGAGGTAAAGATTCATATATTGGAAGGTAGTATTTGGACATCGGAATGGTTTCGAGTGGTTCGGGTATTTTACCGGAGTACCGAGGGGTTACCGGAACCCCCCGGGGAAGTATTGGGCCTACATGGGCCCTAATGGAGAGAGAGGGAAGCCCGCGGGGGGGGGGAGGGGGGTGGCGCGCCCCCCCTCCTAGGGAGTCCGAATAGGACAAGGAGGAGGGGGCGCAGCCTCCCTTTCCTCTCCCTCTCCCTCTCCTTCCTTTTCCCTCCGCTGAAGAAAGCAAAAAGGGGGGTGAATCCTACTCCTAGTAGGACTCCCCCCCATGGCGTGAGCCTCCTGGCCGGCCTCCTCCTCTTCCCCTCCTTTATATACGGGGGCAGGGGGCACCCCATAGCACATCGATTGTTCTCTTAGCCGTGTGCGGTGCCCCCTCCACAGTTTACTCCTTCGGTCATAGCGTCGTAGTGCTTAGGCGAAGCCCTGCGCAGATCACATCACCATCATCGTCACCACGCCGTCGTGCTGACGGAACTCTCCCTCGACCCTCTGCTGGATCAGGAGTTCGAGGGACGTCATCGAGCTGAACGTGTGCTGAACTCGGAGGTGCCGTACGTTCGGTACTAAGATCGGTTGGATCGTGAAGACGTTCGACTACATCAACCGCGTTAACCTAATGCTTCCGTTTTCGGTCTACGAGGGTACGTGGACACACTCTCCCCCTCTCGTTGCTATGCATCTCCTAGATAGATCTTGCGTGAGCGTAGGAATTTTTTTGAAATTACATGCTACATTTCCCAACAGCTGTGTCGGGTGGGGGGGGGGTGGGAAGCTGTTGGTTTCCCGGCGGCAAGACGGCGGTGGCGGACGACGCAGGAGGTGGCGGCGTTGCAGAGGGGATGTTGCGGCGCCGGCGGCTGGCAGAGTCATAAAAAAATGGACGGCGGCGTCGGTGACGAAGGAGGCGGGCGAGGGTTTGCTGTTGGATGGGAAGAGGCCAATATGCCACCGACCAGCGGGCCAGGGGACGAGAAGGCGAACGCGCGTCCGTCTCGTGTCCGCGCGGACGCAAATCCGGCTAAAAAATGGGCCGGAAATGGGTCGCCCACGGACGAAAAGCGGACCGCGTCCGTTTGAGTCGGCGCGTTGGGCCGACTTTTGTGTCCGCACCGACTCAAACGGACGCCCGCGGACGAAATGGGTTGTTCGGTTGAAGTTGCTCTGAGCATTCTTTTTCAAAATCAGCATCTCTCGATGAGGTCGAGTATAGGAACAAAGGGAAATTTGGTTGGGAACTGGGGATCGTCCGCTGGCGGCACAAGTTGACCTGCCTACCCGACACAGGCGGGCAGACACGACAGATCGCCTCCGCAATGCGATGGGAGAAAAACAACATGGGACACAAGAGAACAGAACAGAAGAGGTGATCTCTTTCAGTTTCCAAGAGGATGAGGATGAGGCAGCACCGCGCCGCAGCAGGTAGCGCGGGTGGGATGTCAGGCATGGCGCCACGCCACGCCGCGCCGCGCCGCCCGCCTCCCTCCCTCCATTATGTCAAGCGTGAGCCCGTCCGTCGTTGGCCATGCTGCCTAGGCCTTCTCCCCGCAGCTCGCTCTCTCACGGAACCGGCTAGCTACAGAGCGGCGATGGAGGCGGACGGGCTGCTGAGGAAGATACGGGAGCTGGAGCAGGGGCAGGCCCAGCTCGTGCGGGAGATGGGCAGGCTCGCGCCGGGGCCCCGCGGCGCGAAGGCGCAGCCCGGGCCCAGCGGCCGCCCCGCGTTTCCGCCGCGGCATCCCTCCCCGTGGCGGCGCGCCCTCGCCGCGCTCCAGGACCCGTCGCCGCGGCAGCTCCGCGACAACCGCGCCAGGCTCTCCGACAGGCACTGCCACTGGATACTGCAGTCGCTGGGCCAGGCCGTGCACATCATCGCGCCCGACGGCAAGCTCCTCTACTGGTGAGCTTCCATCCGTATCTTGGCATGGCCCGGTGCTCAGCAGGTGTTTGGTGAAATGCTGAACCAGTGTCATGCATAGGTTCAAGCATATGATTTGTAGGGCTTTTGGTTATTTAGTTGTGTAGTCTTGCCCAATATGCTGCGGGGATCTATTTGGAGGCTCAAAGGTTAGCTCTGAACTTAGTTTGGGCTGCACAAATCTCTTGTGCTGTTACAAGGATGTAATGACCTTTCCCTTGGGGCTGTATTGAAACAGTCCTGTGTGCATTAGCTTTCTTATGTGGTAGAGGAATCTATGGCTTTACTGGGTGGAAAGCGGTTGCTAAATTCACAACATGGATGTCCAGCCTCTAGCTTGTCCCGGTGATCACACTGGGATGTTTTATGGCATTGACCTGCTTAGCATCAACTCATCCTATGTAGGTATGGTAATAACTTAGGTTAGGTTTGTTCGAGATAGACCGCTAAAATCTCAACATGATGATTCTTGTAAAAGACACTGGATGTATCACAGCAATTCTTTGCATCATTGCATCGGTTAGTGAGCATTATTTTTTATTCTGGTATTGGTAAGCAAACTTGACCCACAAAAACTGTACAAACGTTGAAGCATCATGTCTGCTTTAAAGATCTACGTTATCTCAGATTGGCTGGAATAATTTGCCAACACTATGCCCATGCCACATATTTGGTGGACCTTAGTTATCATGGTGCATACCTATCATGCATTTTTTCGTGTGAATGGATATAATTTTTAGTCTCTGATTCACTTTGGTATATGATTCCAGTTTCGAAATTTCTTACAAGACTGTTTGAGAAGTTATGCTGTTTTTCTGGCAAGAAGAACGTGTAGTGAAAATGTTGCCATTCTGTTTGATCATATGAAGCGTCTTTTTACCAAACTCTTACCTTTGTACTGTAACCTAGGAACCGGTATGCCGAGCATATGTATGGCTATTCTGCATCAGAAGCAATTGGCCAGGATGCCATTGAGTTAATTGTTCATCCTACAGACTTTGATGCTGCAAACGTCGTTATCCAGAATATATTTATGGGCAAGTGTTTTAGAGGAAAGTTTCCTGTTAAAAACAAGTCAGGAGAGAGGTTCTTTATTGTTGTCCATAACACTCCTTTATATGATGACGATGGTAGCTTGATTGGCCTCATATGTGTCTCACTTGATGTACGGACACTGCAGGAGATATTTAGTCCTTCAACCACAGAGAAATCCTGTCAAAGTTCATCAAAGCCCCATTTTCATGTTAACAACTGGCCTAAAAGTGGTTCACAAAACAAAGGTTCTTTTGACTCCCAGCAACCTCTGCAATCTGCTAGCACCTCCAAGATAACAACTTTTGTAAGTCGCATTTCTGAGCAAACAGAAGAAGGAATTCGAATGTTTAGTTTTAATGGAAAGATTCTCTTTCTGATATTTACTGATAATTTATTTCCTAGTGTATTCTCTTTCTGATTTTTCAATAACAACACAGGCGACCAAGCTTACAAGTAGAGTCCGTTCTCGGATAAGGACGGGTCAGAATTGTGAGAGACGGTGTGCTAGTGGCTGTGAGGATCAGTATTCTGAACATGATGTCAGGGCGGACCTGACATCAAGTGAGGCAAGCACCCCGAATGGGGATGTACGGTATGGCGCTTTTGTTGCTGAAGAGAAATCCCCTGGGGAGTTGAGCAAAACAAATATCGATGATTCAGGAGAAGGAAAAGTAGGGTTTCACAAAATGTTTAGTTCAAAGGCCGAGGTATTGCTGGCCAAGAAGGGGATATCCTGGCCTCGGAAAGGGCGTGAAAATGATGGGGGTTCTGGGAAGAGTAACATACCCTCAACACATTTACATGATAAGCAAGCGAATGACCAGAGTCATCAGAGAGTTCCAGTTGTACAGCCTATTATAATTCCAGACTGCCAAGACACTAAATACGCCCACTCAAGCAAATATGAGTTCTCAGGTTCCTGGTGGACTTTTAACAACACCAGTAGTATCAGCAGCACAAGTACTATTGGCAGTCCTATCGAGAGAGTGGATTATGAAGCGGACTGCTTAGATTATGAGATTCTGTGGGAAGATCTAGTAATTGGAGAACAAGTAGGCCAAGGTAGTTATCCTCCCTTTGCAATTACTCCATCTTTCTGGACATGTCTTGTTCTGGTGAATCAGTCCTGTTCTGGGCGACCACTCGTTATTCTCCATTTTCCACGAAAAAACGTCCAAAATGAAGGAAGGTTACTTTAACGCGCATAAGACATGTGCATGCACTTATTTACTACTGAAATTTCATGTAAATTTTCAAATAGAATTAATAAGAAAATGCCTATTCTTGAACAGATGTATGCAAGGCGGGCGTCGCCCGCTTCTGTAAGAGAGACCACTCATTTTGTACTATTGTTGTGTTTGATTCATGCAGGTTCTTGTGGAACAGTGTATCATGCTTTGTGGTATGGTTCGGTATGTATGTTCTGTTGCGTGGTTATGAATTTAGCTTTACATCTTAATAATCAATTCTCAATATTTCCCCCCATTTTGTAGGATGTGGCAGTTAAATTGTTCTCCAAGCAGGAATATTCAGAAGAAATGATAAATACGTTCAGACAAGAGGTAGGCATTTATATACGACTGCAATTTCTGCTGACCCTCAATTGCTGATGAAATTGAGTATTATGTCAATGGAACTGCATTATATCTACTGTCTTATTGAATCAGATACTCCAGTGCAAAAACTAATTCCAGATTACGGTTGGACCCTGTGATGTTCACAGAACCCATAATTGCTATTTTTCTATTCTGTGTTGTTGTTCATGTGGGTAACTATGAAGAAAATGATGCAGTGTTAACAAAATTTCACTATGTTGATTTCTTTTGTAGGATATCAATTAGTAGTACATTGATAACTTTCTTAACCATGTTCTTGTGATTCCTTTTCCATAATTGTGGCCATGACCATACTTGTGTCCATCAAATGTGTAGGTATCACTGATGAAGAAACTCCGACATCCCAGTATAATACTTTTCATGGGTGCAGTTGCATCAGAGGAACGACTTTGTATTGTTACAGAATTCCTCCCACGGTAGGCTGTATGTCCCACATGTTTGTTTCTGTGGTTGTTAATTTTTTTTCCTTTACTTGGTGGAAGACAAGCATTATGCAGTCCATTTTTTCTACCATACTTATGATCTGGGCCCATAGAAACAACAGTAGAATTCATATCATTTACCAACGAGTTCTCAGCAGTCTATGCCCCGGTTTGAAATGTAAGTGGCTCTTGATGGTCACTGATCTGTAGCAAGCTGGGGTTGAAAGATGGGGTCTGTTTCGCAAAAAATGTAAGTTCTGTTGAGGAATTTCAGACAAGACGGTCCTTGTGGGGCTCGAAAGTGAAGCTAGTAGATGTAACTAATTAAGGATGAGAGTCAAGGATTTTGCTGGCCTTCCTTCACCCCAACATGGCTGTGTTATGACCGGCATATTAGGGGCTTAGCCTAGTTAGTTGTGGCCCAGTTTATCTTATCGTTATTAGGGGCTTAGCCCAATTATCTTATTAGGAGGATTATATAAACTCGTGTAAGGACCCGTTTTGGGGATTAAGCAAGAAGCAATCATATTTGCTCGGCTTCCTTAGGGAGCCGGGAGACCTAACCCTAGTCGCCGCCCCCTGCGCTCTCTCTCTCGCGCGCGCACGCAACGACGGCGCCCCAGCGCCGGCGACCACCCCTTCCTCCACGCCATCCCTCCTTCCACCCCTACAACCTGAGACCACGCCTGGTAGGGATCCGGTTCCTACCAGTCTGCCTCTCATATTTACTTTTGTTCCTTCTCTCGTTTGGGCTCAGAAGTGGAGGTGGTAGATGTAACCAATTAAGGATGAAACCAAGGATTTTGTTGACCTTCCCTCAACCCCACGTGGCTGCCTCTCATAGTTTCTTTTGTCCCTTCTCTCGTATATTTGGAGTGATTCTCTCCAGAAATCCACCATCCAAACTTTGATCATAAACCAGTGGGTTACACAACTTGAGTCAAAATGAGCATCTTGGCCTTATATTCCATCACCATAATTCTACTGCCCTTGAGTTGTGTTTATGTAATCCATGTGAAGTTTATGTTCGGACCCGTACTTTGCAGAGTCACTTTCTTGGAAGACATCTCAGATAAATATGAAAGAGAAATACTCCGTTTCAAATTAGCTAGTGTATAATGTTTTGTTAGGACAAACCTTTGACAAACAATTACTCTATTAGTAAAAACTTTATGCGACATAAAGTTGATGTCATCAGATGTACTTGTGGTTATGATTTTGTATCACAAAAATTATATATTAATAGTGTAATTGCTAGTCAAAGGCTTGTCCTAACGAAACCTAATACTCTGGGTAATTTGAAGCGCAGGGAGAATCATGTGGACACATACCACTTGTGTTATGTTGGTCTTTCCACATTAACTAATGTGCGCAAACAGAAAAGGAAGTGCAAGCGTGTCGCCCCAGGTTGGTTGTGTGCCTCTGTAAGCCTAACCCAGTTACTTGTAGTAAATGAAACTTTTCATGAATGACGCATTAGTTATCTTGGCAATCCAGTTAGACCTAAGCTTAACCATTACGGAGAGAGGGGGTTGTACAGTTTTAGTTTTCTTTCATTGCAGTAGCTTTGTCTTGTTTTGTTTATTTTTCAGCAGCTTATCCAGTTTGAGAAAAAAAGATAGAGCTAAACACATTGATCTTTTCCCATGGTGTTGTACTGATGCTGCAAGTTCACCTTTGTTAACCATACTTTTAAAATATTTCCAATGGTTAACAGGTGGCTCAGTGGCTGGCACAAATAGCTGTGTGATCAAGCACCCAGGCTTTATATCCACCTTCCTCTTACCGATTAAGTTGGGGCTGCTAGTACCCCCGGTTCTTTTCATTTGACAATTGAACCACTTTCCAGTGATTGCTGACTTACCACTAGGTGGACTAGTCTCTATTTTCTCTGGGTCTTGAACCATTCTGGTTATTGCAATTGAGTTTGGGCATTCTTCTATAATAGTTTAGACTTTAGAATCTCTTGAGAGGTCAGTTTTTGTTACTTCCTCTGTATAACACAGTTCCATGTTGCAGAGGGAGTTTGTTTCAGTTGCTTCAAAAGGACACTGGCAAGTTGGATCCAAGACGTAAACTTAACATGGCCATAGACATTGTAAGTCTATTTTCTCTTGACAGCTGGTTCAGGAAGTCAAAGCCAAATACATTATGTGTAACTGTTAAGAAATGAACATATTGTAGCAGAAAAACTGGACAAGCATTCTTCACCTGCATATCTCAAGAGACAATTTTAATGTATTTTTTTAGCATCCATGTGGAAGCGAAGTTGAATTGAATGTAAATTAAGCCATATCTGTAGCTCCATTATAGAAGAAGGAAAGAAGAAAAGAGGTGATATCCTGTACCTGCCATCTCACATGGTATCTTGAGCTATGACACACATTATGTTACCATGATCATGAGAACCTATCACCAAGGTGGTGAGCAATGATGTGGGCATAGCTTAGCCCGATTAGGTAAGCGTGAGTCTAGTTGTGTGATGCGTGAGTCTGTGCCTTCCTGCATGTCCGCATTGATTCTGGTGATTGTATGAATGTTATTACCTAATCAATAAAGCTCACCCTTTAAAAAAAATAAGCCATATCTGTAGCTTCAGTGTATGGAAGAATGAAAGAAGGATGGAGGTGATATCCTGTACCTGCCATCTAACATGGTATCTTGAGCTATCACACACATTATGTTACTAAGTAAAGATTCTATCACCAAAAGTCAATCACGATTTATGTTATTAACCCATGGAGATAAAAACGTACCTGGTATTTTGTTTGCAAGTACATTTTTTGCCCGTATGGAATCTTTCATTGCCATGTGGATTCTTAAAAACATAATTATATTGTTGCAGGCAAGGGGCATGAATTATCTTCACAATTCCATCCCCACTATTGTGCACCGTGATTTAAAATCGTCAAACCTGTTGGTTGATAAGAATTGGACTGTAAAGGTAACTATGAAACTTAGTTCTCCATACTTCTATATTTTCTGTGCTCACTTGTTTCAATTAGGTTGCAGACTTTGGTCTTTCGCGCCTCAAACTTGAAACATTTCTGACGACAAAAGGTGGAAAAGGAACAGTAAGTACAAGCAAACTTGACTTTTGGCATCGATTCTCCAGCTAACTAGGGTGTCTTTAACTTTAACCTCCTACCAATTTTCTATATATACAAATATGCTATAAACATCTGATAGCTAGCTTCTATATCCAGCCGCAGTGGATGGCTCCAGAAGTGTTACGCAGTGAACCTTCAAATGAAAAGTAAGCTCAACATGAACACTCTTTAGCAACAGATGTTCTTGTTACCTACAGATAATCACTCATTTCTTCCTTTTTGGTAAAATATAGGTCTGATGTATACAGCTACGGAGTGGTCCTGTGGGAGCTTGTTACTCATAAGATACCATGGGATACTCTCAATCCAATGCAGGTGTGTTTTGGTATTTATTATGTATGTTTGGTTAGGTAATTAATATTCTGATTTTTCTATCAATATTTGGTGCTAACTGTGTGGTTTTGACTTCAGTGGTGCTGTTTCGCACAGTAGGTCGATAAAGAGTGCCAGCTTGATCTGTTTTAAAAATATACGTACTTAGATACAACCAGTGATAATAACAAATTTAATGTTTCGTCACTTCATTATTTCCTCCATTCTCTTTTCAGTATAGCGGCAAGATTAACACTGAGATGCTTTCGTCAGGGCTTGGTTTTCTGTTGAAGAATTGCATGAGAGGTTCTTAAAAGTTGTACTCTCCCAATGCCTAGGGTGTCATTTTCCCTTTTCACCCTTAGAAACAAGTCTTCAGATATCCCTTTTCTGGGTGTCCTAGAACCAACATTCCCTTGAAAGTACGAGTAGCTTACTGGTGAATGGTGAATCTTTACGAAAAACTGGAATCATCACCGTTGCAGTTTAAGAAAAGAAAAAACACCTGCTTGCTTATATAAGCTTGTTAGAAGATGAGAAAATCTCTTAACGCTGTGATCCCTACGTGGCAGATTATCGCAGCTGTGGGTTTCATGGATCGTAGACTGGAGATTCCAAGCAACACGGACCCTCACTGGGCATCGATCATCGAGAGTTGCTGGGACAGGTACATTATTATTACTGTCTTGCGCACTGCTCCTACATAACTGGTTCCCGGTGCCGCTAAAGGGTTATCCTTCCTTTTCCGTGAGCAGTGACCCGCAGCGACGCCCTTCGTTCCAAGAGCTCCTGGAGAGGCTCCAGGACCTGCAGAAGCAGTACGTCGTGCAGGCTCGGACGCGGCGTGAAGCGGCTGGGAAAGGTGCTGGGAAGATGAGCCCTGAAGATTGCTAGCATCGTTTCCTGAGGGGGGTGCACTGAAGCTGCCATTTTCAGTATGGTTGGTTGGTTGGGCGCGAGCTGAGAAGGTTGAGGTATGTTTTCCGTGTCACTTCTGAGAGGAGCGATGGCCGGAGCAGGAATGTACTGTGTGTACGTACTTGTGTAGCACTCAAATAGTTAGCTGAAGCTTTTGGGTTGCAGTTTGTTTGTGTGTACGTACTTCCAGATGTAGTAACGCATATAGTTTGTCTTAACTCGTAATGGATTATGTACTCTGCGAATTGTCGTTTTTCTTGTGTAGGGAGCATTTTACTGAAATTCGACGTCGCATGAATCTGACACACATGGCCAGGAGGGATCAAAACAGCCTGAAGACGAGTCATGAGAGTATTTAGGGCTTCTTTGTTCTGCAGGACTAGAAAAACTGACGGTTTCTTCTAAAACATCTGAGCCGTTGGAAAATTCCTCATGAAGACACGGCGTGAAAAATGATCAAGATAGATTTGTTCAGTGAGAAAAAAATCGGCTTGTATGCGTTTCCTGTGCTATATATATATAAGCTCTTGCTTTACACACCCGGAAAAGGCAAAGCAGCGGGCGAATCTGAGGATGAGAGCCGGTAACAATGCGCGCCACTTTGGGCGGTTCCACTTTCCGGCATCCATCCATCCATCTTTCTGGGACGGGAGGGCGCGTCACCTCGGAATGTTTCGGAGCAGTATTCAAAAGCTCGATCCATCCATTCATCCATCATCTTTCTCGGCAACAATAAACAATGGTTTCTCTCTCCAAAGGAGAAAGAAAGGCTGTTATCTTAAGGTGCAAGCCAGGGAGGGAGGGATCTATCTTTGGCGATGCCGCCCACCCCACCGGCCGGATTTGATTTCTTTCTGCCTCCAGGGAAAAGCTTCACGGATCCACGTGCTTCCCGCGATCCAGCACGAGTTACTATCCACACAGAAGATATTCTTTCGAGACGCCACCGGAAAGGCAGGAAATATATTGCGTTTGGAGGCCGGTCTCTCCTACTCCCTCCGTCCCATAACATAAGGGTGTGTTTGGTTTCTGGAATGGACTGGAATGTCACGGGTCGGACCCGTTCCTGGGCCTAGTTCTCGCGTTTGGTTCGTAGATGGAATGGTAACCAACTCGTTCCCGCAGACCGAATATTCGGCCCAGATGCAGAACCGAGTGGAACCTCCAAATCGAGCGGACGACATGGAACCGTCTCCCTCGTCTCGCTCCCGTCTCCCGCAAACCCCGTCGACCGTCACCTCCGCCGCCTCCCCTCGCCCGAGTATCATCTAGTCATATTTCACAGCTTCTTGTTTTATCCGGACAAAGATGGTGATTGATCGGTGTACAGTGTTTTCAGAGAGGGGGGAGGGCACGGGGCTAGAGCAGGGCCAAAACTGCGGAGAGATGCGGTGCGATCGGGTAGTAGCTCAGAATTAGGCAGCTTTGCAGAGAGGCCGGCCGCCCGCGACGGGGCGACGGTGCAGGTGTAGCGCACAGTGCAGGGACGGACTGTCTGACCTGACGAGATGAAGAGCCTGGAACCCATCAGCCGCTCGCTGTTGACCAGATCCTCTGCGTGGCTGTGGTCCGTGTGGCTGGATGGTCGATGGAGGCGCCACCGCCGGCCCGGGACAAGCAGACGAAAGCGACACTGCGACAGGCTATAGTACACGCAGTACTAACGAACGTAGCCTAATATCGTCAGTTGCTGTCAGGCAGGTGGGGACTGTCACGTCTGCTGATTTTTCTCACGTCCTGCGAGTGTGATGCATCCATCCACTGAGCAAAAAAAATCAGATTAAAAGAAGATTTACGACGTGGCGAGAAATTCACCGTTAGACCCTGTAAATCTGGCCACTCGATTGGTTGCAAGAAAAGCCAACTCCTTTTGTAGTGTTCGAACCAAAGTATAATCGAGAATTCCTTGGCATGAACCGGTCCTCCGTCTATAGGCCTGATGAGCCGAACAGGAGCTAGTCTGCAAATGCCAAAGGGCTATGAGACGGAGTGCTACGAGACAATGCACGGCAGGAAAAAAGGCTGCAAAGCTACCCGTCCTCCTTGGCTCCTTCCCTTCCCTTCCGGGACGTCCTGTGGTGCGACTGCACAGTGCGCAGAATGCCGCTACTGTTTCAATGTACAACACACATGCACGCACTGTGACTGATTGGATGGCTCGACTCGGCGCCGAATAAAGCGTCCGGCAGGGGAAAGCGGCTACTTATTCATCACTACTCCAGTGAGTCTACCCGGTTCGGTTCTAGGTTCCGGTTGCTTGCTTGCTGTGGTGCGTGCGCCCCTCGTGACCGGCTTTCGGTGTTTTTGACCTTGTAGGTTTCCACTTCCATCCATCCATCCATCCATCCAACGATATCCCGTGGGCAGGGCGATGTCCGATCCTTGATCCCCAACGAATAGAGAGTAATCCTTACCCCGCAAAAAAAAAAGAATAGAGTTCCCTCAAAAAAAAAAGAGAGTAATCCTTTTTGCACACCGACATGTTGTCTTCGTCGCAATTTTACCGCTGGTTTCTGATACAAAACACACTTGGGAGCTATGCCGAGTAGAGGGCCCGAGTAGAGATGGTTGCATGGTACTCCCTTCGTCCCAAAATATAAGAGCGTTTTTGACACTACACTAGTGTAAAAAATGCTCTTATATTTTGGGACGGAGGGAGTAATTCGGAGCTGGTGGAAACCGGGACAGATTACCGCGTTCTTGACTCCGCTCCGCGCCCACGGACACGAGCGCCTCCCCTCCACGGAAACCTCCAGCACACGCATCTCAGAGCATGCACACTAGACTTCCCCGTAGGCTTAGAGTAGGTACCTTCGCTGAGAAACGCCTGCTCTTTTCTTCTTCCAGAGATTGGGAAAAACGGTCGCATCGCGTCCTCTGTCGTGTGGGGCCAAGGTGGCGTAGGAACAGAACAGGCCCGCCTGCACTGTACTCGTCAAACTGAAATCACCGGACGTACGTACAGTGATATTTCCGGTCTCAGACCAGACCACCGGCACGGCTACGAGGCGAGGGCGAAAACGGTGGTCGCGTAAAACCTTTGGGTCCTCGCACTCGCGAGACGAGACGGGACGGGACGGCGAGCGGTCGATCACGTGACCCAGCGCAGCACAGCGCCGAGCGGAGCTGGTTCGGCACTCCCGCAGTCGTACTTGGGTGGTTGTGTCGCGTGCGCGTGTGGACAAGCGCGGCACCGAGAGACAAGAGAAGAGGAGAGAATCAATTCTTCCCCGAAGCGGCAGATCGGATGCGTGCTTTTCTCCATCCATCCATCGGGGCAGAGAGAACGGAACGGAGGCAGGCAGGGCCTCCATGGCTCCATCCATGGCTCTGCTCGCTCCTGCCTTGAACAAAAAAAAAAGAGTTGTAACCTTACGATCAATTTGGAGGTGAATGCAAGTGTAATTTCTTCGTTTAATGTATAAACATTTTTTCGGGGGAAATCCGTATAAACTAGGGTACGTCTTTATTGTCACCTCGGATCCAGTCGAGTAGTTGGATGCTTTCACAGGAAAGGGTGCCCACACCGGCAGTAGATCGCGGGACGTCCTCTCCTCTCACGCCCACACACGCACAAGTACTATTACTACAAAGACGCATGACGCCGCTCCCTGGCACCCGCCTCGGACCAGGAGCAGGAGCAGGAGCTCCATGAACAAACGGGGGATCCGCCCGCCAATGCTTCTCTCAACACCCAACACCCAACACACAGCACTGCATACTTTTCTTCTTCGGTACTCTACTTAAATACAAGTGTAAATAAAACAAGGGAGCTGCCCAATTCCACGCCACGATGACTTGTTCAAGCTCCAAACCGCTGACCACTTATCGCAGTACTAGTTGAGTGCCCGTGCGTTGCTACGGAACAATAAATTTATGTTGCTCATCATTATTGCTAGCCGCTGACTCTGTTTCAACCTTGTCAGTTGTCTCGCCACCATCGTTATAAATCCCTTGTCCCTCATCATCGTCAACCAACGGAGGAGGGGCTTTCTGTCGCCCTAGCAACCCCTTCACTAAAAGCGTTCATCGCATAAAATGTCGCCTTATACTTTCTTGTCCTATACAATGTACCACTAAAACAAAATACATGTGCCTCATACTTGAATTTCAGCTGAACATGAACGAGTCAATATAAATTTATATCCTCATGCTCTTGATCAAAACTCATACAAGTTGAAGGATATTGGACCCCAAATAAATGCTCGAAGTTATCGAGGAAGTATAAATTTAGGCAGAGATAATTATATACACGTGCAACGCTATGAAACATCACAAAAATATAACAAAAAATCTAATAGAGCATCTTACCTACATTCTCCCTCTTCAATCATGCATCACATTTCCTTCTTTCTTTCTCTATGTTTGCTCGGGGTTTTTTATTTGAGGGTTCCTCTATGTTTGCTCATGGTCAGCTCCGCAATATCTGCTCCGGTGGATTTCAGGCTAATCTATATAAGCGGCATTTTCTCAGTCGTTGTCTATGGCCTTTCCCATTAGTTGTGATCTGGATCTACAAGGTAACAACTTTTCATGTGTACCAATGATCATTAAACAAAAAAAATGGGGAATCCATCCTTGTTTTGAAGTTATAACAATGTTTTCGATGCCTAAACCTGAGCTTGGCTACCCAAATGATGGTCGCTCGTTAGATGGGCAAATAGAATTACAGTGATTCAGTTGGCTATTTTTATTAATGCTTGGATCTGATTTCAGTGTACTAAATGCTATGTGCACTAATAAGAATTAATATGAATGACCCCCCTAAAACAATTTTAAATGAGCACGTCAATGTTATACCTAATGAAACAGACTTCATATACAGATTCAGTCTCCTACATAACAAGTTGCAACTGATCGGTGTTCAACCTCCATTACCATGTCCAAGGCATCCGATCCAAACCAACCTGAGCTTTGCCTTCACCTGCTTCGCATGCTCATCTTCATGCTTAGGTTGTGCTGCCCCTTTTCTTATATGCCACAAGAATTGAAAAGGATTAAACAACATGAATTGTTTGGTTCAACAACCAATTAGATCAAACCTAATGACAATTCCTGAATCTCACAAGTTGTTTGCTATGGTATCCACAATGCAGTCATGATCACAATAGATCCCTGCAAATCTTTATTAAATTAATCCCTCAAACCCACATGGAAATTTATCCTCAAAAAGCAGATCACCTAAGCTAGCACCACATTGCAATGCAATCTTTTGTACGTGCCTTAGTTGGGTCACAAACCATCTGGCCAGGCTCCTGATCCATCTTTGCCCTTATACTCTCCTCTCACTCCAATGTTTAACACTACACTCCAGCCTGCATAGTCAAAAATAGATGTGTTCCCTTGAATAAAGAATGTTAACGGTACCGGCCATGTATACAGTATGTAAGCGCACAATAAAGATGGTAGCATGTTCTATCAGACATGTGTATGTAACACGAAAATGACCTACAAAGTTGGCGACAAAGCCCTAAAATTTCTCAATTTCAGTAGATCCCAAAGCTTGACACATCAACAGTGGCATTTTAGGGGATGGTAAAAATATCATAATAATGAAGGCATCCAACATTGTGCACACTGTTTTTATGGGGCACATGCATAATGGCAGGAAGTTACTATTTTCAGAGAAGGATATAACAGTATTGGGTCCAACATGCCCCTCAAACTTTGAAATATCTAACTACAGGCAAAAAAGAAGTTCCATTCGGAAATATATATCAAGCGCAGACATGTGTGACCATCTGAAACGTATTCCTGACAATTGCAATACGAACCTGAGTCTTCACATACAAAATTTTCATAAACTTCAGTAGTTCATGTTCCAAGGATGAGAACATTTAGGTGGAAAGACGCATATGTATATCCTGAAGCCTCTGCCAATCTGATAAAAAATTAGCACTGCATACACATGTATGCAAGTGCACACATGGGAACTGCTGAATGTAGCCTATGCGAGTGGACCTGTGAGAAGGCAGGAACATGTTAAAATATCATAGAAGCAGCAAGGGCCATCCCTGGCAGCGGCCACAAAATACTTCTGAATCACATGCACAGTAATAGCTTTGACCTGAGATTTTAAAATAAAAGAAATTCAGTTTAAAAACATGATTTGGTCAAAATGAGGAATATTTTACGAAAAATTGATCCCAAAAGGACAGTAACTCTAGAAAGAAAACATTACTGACAATGGTGCAAATAGGGGCATATGAAAGAAACACTATCCAACAATAGAAGTATGGAAGTGTACTCCATGTCTGGTAAAAGAAGTTGCTATGTTATCCATACCATTCCTACTGTCAAGTGTCAAGATAGAGTGAAAACATATTTCTTGAGATATTAGCTTCTATTCTATATTAAGTGAATGGTAAACTTGGTTGCTCCAGAACTTAAATGACCAAATTTAAATTTTGTTCTTGAAGCTTCACAAGTTTCCCAAATTCTAACCATCAACTCAACTCATTGATGAATACACAGAAGCGTGCCATTGAGAAATTACCTTTAGGGTCTCTAATGAAGAAGATGAAGTGCTTGCATAAACTGAAAAACTCTACTCCTCAAAGTGTTGGATATTTCATTCTACAACATTTCGTATCTGACCATCATTGGATTGCATAGCTAGCAGCAGGACCTCAGTGATAACCATTAGCTGAAACAACCTGTAGTGTGAAGATGACCCAGTAGAGCATGTAGGATATTATTATCTCAAGGAAAAAATGAAAAACAAATTGGCTGGATCCTCTTTTTTAAAAAAAATTGCGGCCCTATGTCTCATAGAAAGAGTAAAGACAGTCTATTTTCAAGCCACTTTGCCTAATGGAATACGAACCAGTAATTTAAACAAGTGAGAATTAACTTCTCCTGTCCTAGATAAGAATAACAAAATAAAGGCTCTTTTACAATCTATATTCTCCCCATCTGTAAAACAATTAGTGTCAGTACATCTATCACTACAATTTACGACACCATTGACGTGCAGATCTAGCAAGGACGACACCACCTGAGCTGTCACCATGGTTAACTCAATAAAGGGCAAGCAGTGTGCTCTTGCTCTGCGTCTCTCGCCGCAAGCGTCCATGTCCACAGCTATGGGCGCTCACATGGCTGCCGGTGTTCGAATCCATCGCTAGGGCTACACTTTCATGGGCAAACTGATTTAGGCATGATCTTGTTTTAAACTACATCATTTAATAAGAAAAAGAAGCACAATCCATGACAACACAAATCTGCAAAATAGCAGAAATATTCCTGCAGAATCGACAATAGCACATTCTGTAAAACTATTGTACACAGTAGCAAAAAAATTGTGCACAATAACTCAACATTACGGCACACTCTCCACAAATAGCATTAAATATCTCACATTCTCTTGAAAGATAAAGAACACAAAGGAGTTGGGAGGGAGATAGATGCCACACTCGATACCTTTTATAGCTGCCAATGCATGGAGCAGCACGTTGCGGAGGAGATCAGGGGGGAGCTGGCTGTAGGGAGGAGAAAATGATATCCAGGCGGTGCTTGAACATAGAACGAGATGGCTGCGGAGGGTCGAGCTCGGGGTGGGGCCTGAAGATGAGGAGGTCGACAACAGAGTCCGGCGCTTGAACAGTGTGGCCGTTCTCCATGGCCACCCGCCTCCCGTGCTTCCTGCCGGCAAACACAGCAGTGCGGCCTCCAGCTCCAGCCTTCACGCCCGCTTCCTCTGCTGCTGTACAGGGGCGGGGCCGCCCGCAATAGAGACGAGGGTGGAGGTGAGACGACGGCTTGCCTGTTTGGCGACTAAGGCGCGAAGTGAGATGGGCCGATTGCGGCGGTAGCGCGTCCGGGACAGAGGAGGTGAGACGGCGGCGCCAGGTGAGATGGCTCAGCAGCGGCGGCAGCGCGTCCTGGATGGCCGCAACAAGGCGAGGAAGTGAGACGACGTCTTTTTTGAAAGTTAGTGAGACGGCGTCTTGCCTCCTTCTGAGATGGCTCGGCCGTGGCGCTGCAGTTTGAGGGACGGCTCCTCGCGACGGATCAGGATCTAGACCGGCGAAATGGCGTGCACAGGATGGTGGGCGCGCGGCGGCAATTTTTTCAAGGAGAGAGATGCGATCGGGATGGAGGGGTTCCGAGAGACGGGGGCATGGGTGAGTTCGTGGATCACGGTTGTTTTCTCTTTCGGTTTCTGTTTCTCAGCTTTGGTGGGTCGTGCTCGTGCGGGACGCCACGAAGCAAAAAAAGAAAAAAGAAAATCGTACGGAATGTGCAAGGTAGCTATCGATAGGAGGGGGTTAAAGCAAGGTCAAACCATCACGACGTTCGAATCTTCTTTAATAGCAGAGACTAGTAGTAAGCAACGGTAGGAGTGAAAAAATTGTGCCGACGATCCCCGTGCTCTGCTTTATGGTGGTAGTACCAGTAGCAGCACCGTGTCAACAACAGTAGTAGTAGCAGCTGTCTACTCTGCTCTGCGCTGCCCCGCTGTGTTGCCGGCGACGGTCATCTGGCACTTGGTCACCTGCACCTGCACCTACGGCCACATTCAATTTGGTTGGAACGCCACGCCCATGCCCATGCCGGCTCGGCTCGCACAACAACCAATGTACGTACCCCCAGAAGTATGTGCACGAATCAATGAATGAATACCGTACTCTAGTACTAGCACTACCTTGGGCGCCCACAGCAATTCACCCCATCCCGGGATTGTACGTAGTAGTAGCAGTAGTATATCCCGCATTCTACGGCGGCACGTACTCAGCAGAGTAGAACGCATCAGATCATTCACACCGACTCACCGAGAAATCAGCGTGGTGCGTGGCCAATTATGTGGATCCGGGCCATAAATCTGGAAACTAAAGCAGGTTTGGTAGTACTGCCTGGTCCTGTTCAAGCACGTAACCATCAACTTTTTTTTTGAGGATATATAACCATCAACTTGACACATGAAGTGTTTATCTCTCCTCCCCCAGGGAGCATGCCGGGGTGTGGGGCCACTCTGTCAGACGCTCTCTCTCTCTCGGTCCCGATAAATATGTTACAAAGACGAGACCGGATTCTTAATGAATGCTTAATGGAGTAACAAGCACTCCATAACCTGACAACCAAGATCGCACCCAAACGCATCTTCGAAAGGGACATCACCCTCTGCCGCAAGTGTAAAAAAAAAACCAGGGCATCTCCGCTCATGGACTGCAGCCGCAAGCGAGAGAGGGAGAGAGACAGATCTTTTTCTGAGATGAGAGAGAAAGATATATATATTTTTGACAGGAGAGAGAGAGATTAGGTGGGAAGGGAAGGAAGCAGCATCACGAGGAGAGAGAGAGAGAGAATAAAAGAGAAAGACCAACGGAGAGAGATGTCAACAAATCTGCTGTCCTTTGCACTAGTTTAGAGAGCAGAAGAAGGTGGTTCCATTCCATCCCGAGAGAGAGAGATCGGGCCCGCATGGCAGCGCGCACATGACCCGACCGAACCCAACAAAGCCCGTCCGATTCCGATCCATCCATCCAAAAGGAAATATATCAGGCCTTCCGGGGAAGAGAAGAGGAGAGGAGAGGCGAGGGGAGCAGAGCGCAGCCATTCGGTCCGGGGGTTCGCCCAAGACAAGAACCAGTTCCGACCCTTCTCCCCCTCCCCCAGTCCTCCTCCCTCCCTGGCCCATCGAATCCGGCCCCCCGCCCCGCCCAGATACGCCGCGGTTCCTCGCGTCTCCGCCGTGAAATCCGCCGGAGAATTCCTTCATTGCTCGCCGCTTCTTCTTCCACCTGCTCCTGCGTTCTTGCGTCGTGGGAGGAGAGCCCGCCGTGCTCCCCGCTTCTCCGGCCCATGCTCGTACTTCGGCGGGTCGCCGGTTCCTGTCTGCCGCTGTTCGGTGCCAAGAAGAATCTCTGAGGCCGAGGTAAAATCTCGAGTTAAAATTTCGGCTCGGTTGTTTGTTGCAGGAAAGATGCCATCTTTGCCGTCCATTTATGTTTTTCTCCGTTGCCTGTTTTGGTAAAATCTTGTGGAGAAAGCTCCCTCTTCTCGCAATTGAGTCGCCGTTCGATTTGCTTCTTGTCTCACAGAAATTTTCGGTCGGGTACGCCGGCGGCGAGCGGTTGAGTGATGATTACATCTGTCCAGTAATGATAGTCTTTTTCTTCTTAATCCGCGTTTGCCGCTTCTCATGAATTGTACAGTACTTCTCTTGAATGAATCGGTTCTTGGTAGTACTAGGATTTGGTAGAATCGACATGGCTGGGACTGTGGAGGGTTGACTTGCCTCGTCTCCTTTATTCTTTCTCCCCTTCCCTACAAGTTGACGTCCAAACAGCCGGGGGATAATAATATCTCCTTTATTTCCCTTGTTTGTTGGGATAATATCTCTACTTAAAATCTGCCAATTATCCCCAAATTATCACCACTTGCTAACGAATAAATCTGTATGATCAGTTGGCCTGAGCTTTTCGTCATCCTCTGCGACCACCATCATTGCTCACTTTATACCAGGAAAAAAGGGCCGGCCGCTCATCAGTCATCGCCTTTTCTTCTGCTCTTTGTTTGTCAAAGCGATGAATAATGCGTGTTTGTCTTTTCGCATAACTGACGCTGGTTCTGGACAAAGGCGTTATCATTTCTTTCTTCTGCTGCTGCTTTATGTGTGTAATGTAATGTAATTCACCTTTGATTGAATGTCCTGTTGAGCAGGTTGGAGCAGCAATGGGGGCAAAGGTGGAGGTTGAGGGCTACAATCCTGGGCATTGCGCCATGGGCGACCTCCACGCAAGCTGGAGGTTCCCATACGAGGAGGAGACGTCGAATGGCTTCGTGACGGCGGAGGCGTTCGGTTATTCGGAATGTGATAAAGAGATGTTCAGGCGCACAATGCTGGCGCATGAAGCTGTGTTTAGACAGCAGGTACATACATTTCCTCGATTACGTAAACTTCGATGCAGCAACACTTAGATGATTTCAGTTCCCCCCTTGATGTCTTGTGTATTTCTTGGCTTGACAACAACCCTCTTGCTATCTCCAGGTGTACGAATTGCATCGGGTTTACAGAGTACAGAGAGACCTGATGAAGCAGCATCAGAGCAGAGAAATGCGTGCATGCTCAACACTGGAAGATGCATCGCAGAGAGATTCGCCATCACAAATTCCACTGCATGGTGCAAACATGATCGGTACTGCTGCTGTGAACAATGAGAAAAGCCAGTCGTCCAAGTTCCCCAGGGAGGGCAGTGTCCAGTCCTCGCCAAATGGATTTCCCTCAAGTGATGCTGCTTTACCCACTAAACAAGGCAGGTTTGACCTTGAGCTCCGAGCTGATCATTATTTTGAAGATGACCATGCATCGGACAGCAAGCCTATAGATTTCCTTGGTGTATCATCGGATACAAAACGTCCGAATGATGCTGGTGCCGCATTAGCTAGGGCGGAAGGCTTGGGGAGGTTTGGCCATAATAGTGCAACCTCCTTTCCGCCGAGTACAGGTAATCTTGTAGGCCACAATCACAATGTTGCTGACCTGAATAAGCCAATTCTGGGCCCATATATGGCCAGAACAAATGGGGCAGTATCGGGAGGTCCTTCATATACTCTGGAGAACTCTTGGCAGCAGTCTCCATGGAGATCAAGCACAACTAACTCCAGTTTCAATAAAGAATATTCCAAGGACAAGCGTATTAATGAAGCCACAAGCTCTAATTTCTTTGATGCAAGTTCCAGGATAAAACAAGAGGAGAAACCACTGATCGATAAAGGTAACAGTAAGTTCCATTCAGCATCATCTCTTTTAGTATTTTTTTTCTGGTTATGCTAGTTCTTTCTACATTTGCATTGTGAATATCTTAGCATATTTACCATATTAGTGGACCACAAATCAACTCAACACTATGGGTACGGGTTCACTGAAAATTTGAAAGAAATGGGGCTGCCACGTAACACAACATGTAGGCCTGTAGGGTGAAGTGAATTTACAATATTCATCCTAACTATAGTTGATAATATATTTGAACTAGCCCAGTAGTGCGTGCTAATTTTACTATTATAAGGCGTGACATACTATTATAATCTGGGTTTATATTAGGTTAGTTTTGTAACTATTGTACATAATCAATCTGTTGGTCTGTAATAATCTAAAGTAAAATACTGATGGGTGTGTTATGTGTTTAAGTGCAGTTTATGTCTTTTTTGGGTGGTGGGTGTACCATACTGTTTATTATTGTGCTGCATTCTATTTTATTGCTAGGCACTTACAGTTGACTTGATCCATTGTAATAATCATTCTATTTTGTTCCAATTCTTCAGGGAAACGTGCCAGCAGCACAGGTTTTCTTGCACCCAGATGCAATGGCATGGATCCACAAAAAATGTTCAGTGCTGCTGACAGGGGATCAGCAAGCAGTAACAAGTTTATTTACCAATGTCCGAATAGTTCATCTGGATGGTTTTCAGGAAGTCCTTTGGAAGCCTATGCTATCAATAATCTTCCTGGACATGACCATCTACGCTATCCAAGTAGTACACTTGTTGCTCCAATCACTTCTCTGCACATAGACCAACCTTCTGCTGCCTCTCGTGTCGGTTCTTGCATAGTAGACCCAAGGAGCTATAACATCAGTGCTGATGTCCAGTCATTTCCAAGTTTCAATGGATCTTCAACTGTCAATTCATATGCATGCTTCACTGCTGCGAACCAAAGCATTGGAACCTCATCATGTAATCTGAAAAAAGTCAATAACTCAGATGGCAGCTATTCTGGCGTTCCACTTGATTCATTGTCTGCATCACAACCACGGCATCAGACAAGAATTCCAAGTGACTTGGAGCAAAACAACAAGCTGATGTTTGGACACCCAACACGGCACTGTCATGAAGATCCTGATTTTGCAAATGGCAAGGGCAGAAAGAACTTTAATTTGAATGAAGCATTGTCTGATGGTCAAGAAGATATTGTTGTAGAGCAAGAAGGGGTGTGTGTAGGTGGTTTACAGCATATCAAAGTTGAGGGATCAGTATCTGGGATTTCTTGGCTCAGTAAGAAAGCTTCATGTGCTGATTCCTCAGGTTTGGAGGAGCCAAGGAAGGTGTCTGAACATTCTTATGGGACCGCAGCGCTGATTAACATTAATGAAGATATAACGGGAGCGGCTGTGGCTCTATGCAATTTGCCAGATTCTGCTTCGACGTCTGTAGGTTGTGGAACTAAGAAGGATAGGCCTTGTGACAAGATCGCCGCTAGAACGCAAGACAGCACTGCATGTTTACCTCTTTCTTGCCAGAAACCCATGCCTAGAGATGGGCAAGCTGCTGAAAGTGTCACCAATAAGAGTGGTGCTGCCGTCTGGAGTTTTATTGATCTGAATGAAGATGCACCAAATGAAGATAACTCAGAGTCATCTGTAGTGTCAAGTGATTGCCATGTGACCTCCTTACAGAACAAGCATGCAAAGCCTAAGTTTCTGATTGATTTGGAAGTGCCAGCTTGCGAAGATGATGATGCTGCTACAGCTGCAGCAGAGAGCATTCTTGCGTTGTCGATGGATGTGCCAGCCAGTGCAGAGACACCTGATGATATGTTGCAGTGGTTTGCAGAGCTCGCCATATCAAGCACCGACGACCATGCCGGGCAAGGGGAGGTCCAAGGCTGTGCCAATAATTCCAGTGATGATGATCCAGATTCATTCGAATCGCTGACACTGAAGCTTGAAGACATCAAGACTGATGAGTTGTGCAGCAGGCCAGCGGCGCCCGCAATAACAACAAGTGATGAGCAGACCGTCTCACCGGTGAACCTCCTGATGAAGCCGAAGAGAGGCCAGCAAAGGAAGCGCCGGCAGAAGCGTGACTTCCAGAAAGACATCCTGCCTAGCATCTCGTCGCTGTGCCGGCCTGAGATCATCGAAGACATTCAGCTGCTGGAGGGGCTGGTTCAGACGACTGGCGGATCCTGGGAGTCGAGCTTAACTAGGCGAAGGCGTACGAGGGGTAACAAGAAGCCCAAGAAAAGGGTGCTGGACGCCGTAGAAGAAGAGGTCCAGGTCAGAGTAGAAGCAGAAGAGGTCCAGGTGAGCCCGCCCGCGAAACCTGACGACGCGGACATAGAAGGTGAAAGCAACATTGGCATGATCGGGTGGGGAAGAACGACGAGGCGGTGTCGCAGGACGAGATGCCCGTCGGGTATCACCGTCGCCGCCGCATCCTGAACAAGCGTTGGTGGCGCGATTGTGGTGAGTCGGTGATCATCCTGAAATGTGTTGTAGTTGGACTGGTGTAAAGGTGTACATACTTGGGTGGTCAATTTGGACGGCCTCCCGTGCTCTTTTTGGGTAGAAACTTGGCCGTACAATTTATCGATACATTCTTAACCGAAGTAGTTGATTATGAGACATTGGTGCGTAAACTTGTTCATCTTTGAAGGGGTATAGATGAGGATTCTGGTTTGTCTTTTTTTCTTCAGCAAGTTATATGCTAGGAGATGTGTTTTTTTTAACCTGAAATGTGATTAGGGTTAGCTCGCTCATGTGTTGTGGGCAGCGAGATTGAATTGTCGCCGTGGCGCTGATGAGTTTGATCTATCCGGAGGCTGGAGCTGCACCTGGCGGCACGATAATGTGGTTGCCTGCATTGAGTACACGGCCGATATCAGTATTTTCATGACTCGTGCTGCCTGAAGTAAAGTCCTGGATGCTTGTTTTTATGGGCGCATCTGGACCTGGTTGCTGTGGAAACACTTCCTATTTATTTATTTTTGCGCTTTTAAACACGACTATGTGGTCACGCTAGCATCTGCTAACTCAATATAAGTAAATTACAGCGGCAGATGATGTTGCCGCTATTTATTTAGCATTCATTTGTGCGATGAGATATTGCCACTTTAGTTTGAGTATAAAAAAAAGGAGAGTATCTTTTGTGCTCGGTTCTCTCTCTGCCCCATGTCCCAACCCAAGCACGAGGACAAACCCCAATCCCATGGTGGTGTGCGCAGATCCCATGGTCGGGGGGGGGGGGGGGGGGGGGGGGGGCGCGGGAGGAGCATCTGGGGCGGGCCCCGCCGGGGTTCCAAACCGAAAGCGTGGGTTGCTTTCGTTCACAGGAAGGGCGCGGCAGTGGAGTGGAGTGCCACCCTGCCCCTGCCCCGCCAGCGCCAGTAGATAGCAGATAGGAGTGGATATCAATACAGACGCAGACATACTACTCGCTTGCTCGGGCGGACGCATGGCTCAGACACTGCTGGGTGGGCCCGCCGGGGATCGGGACGCGCCATAAACAGGGGATCCTCGCTGCCTGCCCCCTGTTCGGCTGCGAGCGGTGGCCATACCCACGTAGTAGTAGTACCACTGCTGATGCTGCGCTCACCAATGCTTTCTGCTCGGACTCGCCCAGCCTGCACAGTGCCGCCATCAATCCGCGTGTGCCCGTGTCTGGTTTCTACAGGGACCAGGCATGGCGCCATGGCATGGCATGGCCTCCTGTACTGTGTACAGTATTCATACGGTACTGTACACTGGCGCGGTAAAAACAGAGGAAATGATAGCAGGAGTAGTGCTTATCCGTGTATGTGCGTGCGTGTATTTTTAGTCGGGGCATGTCCGTCGTTTTTTTCTTTTTAGAACGAATCTGGTGGAGCGCGTGACGTCCATCCTTCCTCGTATAGTATGTAGCTGTATTAAAATGTGGACGCCATGGCTTTTTTTTCGTGTGAGACGCACGTGAGGGGTGTCCTGCTTTTGCTGGGCGGGGAATGACGGGCACGTGAGGCGTGTCCAGATTTCGCCTACTTGTTGTACTGGTATATGCACTGCACGGATTCAAATCTGACTGTCGGAGTTACGTCGAGGAGACGTGATGAGGAGCTCCGTGGTAACGGTGTCGTCGTCCTTACAAAATGGCCGCCCGTCCGTCCGTCCGATCGTCGCTTCGCTTGGGGCATTATGAATGGATGTCTCAGAGGTCAATTAACAAGTGTCAGTGTCAGTGTCAGTGGGTGCGTGGCCAAGTACTACCATCAATGCGCAGCGGCTCCGTGGAAGGGACAACCGAATCCTTCCTTTTGAATTGAAATCGAAAGAGGAAGACCACGTCTAATCTCTTTGTAGGGCATCTGTCCTTTTCACATGCATTGTCCACCTAGTTTAGCCGCGCCAGCCTGAAAATTGCAATTGCGGCCCAGCTGATCGGACCCAGTTTGCTATTCAACACCGTCCCATGAATGTCTGTGGGCTGGTTTGATTGTCCAAAACCCCGTGAGCCTAACACAAATTAGAGGAGTTTTGCGGGAGTCTACACCTCCATCACGTCGGACTCCGACACCCACGACCCACCCAAAACAACACCCGAGGCCGTGTCTCCGTTCCTTCCTTCTTGCTTTGCATCCGCTTTTTCCTTGGCCAATGCAGACGTTGTACCACCCCGACCGTCTGTCAAGCCCTTGCGAAACCTCGACGACCTCCGTCGCTTCACCCCGTCCCACGCCGCTTTGTTTATGCCACCGTTTCACCTCCCGTCCGCCAGCCACATAGGTACCATCCGCCCATGTGGATGCCATCCGTTGGCGTCACCACACCTGGCAAGTGTTTGGTCGAATGCTCATGCCGATCTTTTGACACCCCCCCTTCTTTGAAGCAATGGATTCAAACCTGGAGTACCTGCATGACAACTACGTTGAGACGTCCGGCAAGGAGAATTATGCGGATGATGTAGGCGTCCTTTGCAGACGCAAAGCATGCGGAAGAGCAGGTTCTCAATTTTAAGGGATCGATCAAGGGCCGCTGAGTGCTGAATCAGAACAGGGCATGGGGCATTTGACGTTGATGGACGACTACTTTGCCCCCGATGCCTCGTTCACAGACAATTTTCGCCAGCACTTTCGGATGCGGAAAAATGTGTTCGATCGCCTCTACAATGGCGTACGGGCCTATAGAAGAAGGATGTGGTAGAAAGAATTGGATTCTCTAGTCACCAGAAGTGCATGGCTGCATTGCGGATGGTTGCATATGGCACGACCACATATTCATGGGACGAGTACCTTCGGATGTCTGAAAGCACATGCGCAAACGCTATGGTCGGCTTTGATACTGCAATGGTCGAGGTGTTTGGACCTCAGTACTTGAGAGAACCAACTATCATAGACACCTAAAGGCTCATGGCACTCTCGGAAGCAAGAGAATGGCCAGGTATGCTCAGTTCTATTTTTCTATAAGAATGCAGAACTGAACCTATGTTTTTCCTTCTATAATAGTATATATATATATATATATATATATATATATATATATATATATATATATATATTCATATTCATATATATAATAGAAACAACATAAGGTTCCGTTAAACCTGTCGTTAGTCCAACAATTTTATAGAC
Organism: Triticum aestivum; assembly: GCF_018294505.1. Taxonomy (NCBI): domain Eukaryota; kingdom Viridiplantae; phylum Streptophyta; class Magnoliopsida; order Poales; family Poaceae; genus Triticum; species Triticum aestivum. The sequence continues at coordinate 473,620,148 of NC_057808.1, forward strand.
CTTCCCACTTCCTTTATTTTTTGTTTTCATTAATCCTATATCTGAATTTTCTCCCACTTTCTTTTTCGATGTAATCTAAGTTTTCTCCCAGTACTTTTCCCTAGAACCAACTCAACTGTCCCACGTCTAGCCTAAAAAATAATAATACCCAACGTCCTATTAAGTCATCAAATTAAAATGATATTTTATTTCGTAAATCGAAAGTTCTTACAAAATAATAATAATAATTTTTTATATATAACTTGGCAAGTTAACTCCTAGTGATCGCGTATATAAGCTTGCAAAGATTTTACTGACCAATGCAGTAATGGACTGGCTGACATGTGGGCCAATAGGTCGAAGCCTAAGCACTTTCGCAAAAAATAAAAATACAAAGGTCGAAGCCTAAACAAGGCGTTGGATTTACATCCAACGACCGACATTCTTCTTCAATCTCTCATCTTCTTCTTCTTCCCCCCAGCGCTACCGGGACCGCCTGCTCCAGCCTCCGGCGTCCGGCGGCGCTGTTTTGCGCGCCTCACAGCGAAACGCTACCCCGCCGACGGCCAGGCCATCCCTCCACTTCTCCGCACCTCCTGTTGTTCTCTGCCGAGTGTAGGCCCACCCCACACCCAAACCACTCAAGTTTCCCACTCCTCTCCGTCTGCGACTCCACTGCCGCGTCTCCCCCATCTCCGGGGCGTTCCTGTCGGATCACGGGTTCTGACAAAACCCTTAAGGTTCGAACTCTGGGGTGCGCGCGAAGTTCTTTCCCTCCTACCGATCCGCGTCCTAACTAGCTAAGATCTCGAGAACGAACTCGACGAACTCACGATCACAAAAGACACGTGATTTATACTGGTTCGGACCACCGTTGTGGTGTAATACCCTACTCCAGTGTGGTGGTGGTGGATTGCCTCTTGGGCTGATGATGAACAGTACAAGGGGAAGAACAGCCTCCTGAAGTTGAGGTGTTCTTGTGCTCAGTGAACTTGTGGGTGTGAGGATGGAAGATGGAATCGATCCCCCGAATGAGTTCAGCCTCCCCCCTACTGTGGTGGCTAGTTCTACTTATATAGGCCTTGGTCATCTCCCCAAATATTGAGCGGGAAGGGAGCCAACAACGGCCAATTTGAAAGGGGACAACTAGTACAGCTTATCCTGACAAAAGCGGTCTTCGCCCGCAAAGGCTCTGGTGGTGACGCCGCCTTGGGCTCCATGGTGACCTCCATCTCGCCGTCTTGCTGGTCTTGGTCTCGTTGCACCGACATGGAAACCTTTGCTTGATGCCTCGGTACTCTGCGTCTGCGCTTGCTCCCTTAGCATAAAAGAGGAAACAAGGACACTGCGCGCGCTGGCGCCCGCCTGATCTTGATCGTCATGGCTCACGTCACGAGAACCTAGCGAGGTTTGCCCTGCCTTGATCTCTCCGCTCCTCGCGAGGCAACCTGGTGAGGCCGCTCCCGAGGAGGTCTTGTGTCGTCCGCCTTGCGAGGCTTGGCCCCTCGCGAGGGTCTTGAATGCCTTGTTGATGAAGATTGGCCGTACAGGCCTGCTAGCAGAGCCACGCCGCGGGCCGTAGGCAGGCAAGTCTGGGGACCCCCGTTCCCAGAACGCCGACAGTAGCCCCCGGGCCCAAGGCGCGCTCGGGCTTGGCTTCGAGGCGAAGCCGAAGGTCAAGTGCGGAGCGCCGCGGGCCCTAAAAGCCTGCGACCTTGGTCGACGCGTGGCGGTTGATTGGACGTGGGCGTCTCCACTTCCCCACGCTGCCTTGGCAATTGCCTGACTTGACAAAAGGCTGGCGCAGACAGTGCTTGCCTTCATTGCTTCCCTTCGCCTTGCTCAGATCCCCTTTCTTGCGCCCTGCCTCCGAAATCCTCAGATCTGCTTCCATCTTCTTCTGCATCAACGACTAATGGTGCCGCACAAGGTCAAGCCTTCCGCATCGCCGACTTGGTATGAGCCGGCGCTCGACGTGCCCAGCGTCTCGGGGAAGAGCCTCGCCGCCACGCGCTTGCTGATGGCGGGGAAGAGCAACGAGAGGGGGAAGACGGAGCTCCGGCTTCCCTCCGACGTGCCGGAGCCTGAGGGGAGCACGTTCTTCCCCTTCTTCATGAGCAACATCGCCGCCGGGTTGGTTCCCCCCTTCTCTGACTTCTTCTATGAGGTCCTCGACCACTATGGGCTGCAGGTGCTGCATCTTCATCCAAACTCCATCCTTCTCCTGTCCATCTTCGCCTACTACTGTAAGGTGTATTTGGGTGTGATGCCGTCCGTGGCTCTGCTGCGCCACTTCTTCTTCCTCCGTACCACCGAGGGTCATATCTCCGGATGTGCCAATTTCATCGCGGCCAGCAAGGCCAACTCGATCTCGAACACCGGGAAGAAAGCCGACAACCTCCGGGCCAAATGGGTCATGATGGACGCCAAGTGCGTCCACCCGCGCTTGGCATTGCCGACTGAGGCGCCCTAGTCTAACAAGGGGTGGCCTCGTGCAGAGCTCGCTGACGAGCGGGCGTCGTCGGTGTTGGAGCAGATGAAGATCGACTTGAAACCGGGCAACGCGAAGGCGGCCAAAGTGGCTGGGGCTATGCTCCTGAGGGAATTCTTGACGCTGCGCGTTGCTCCACTTCAGGCGCGCGCGTGCCCTTTGTGGAGGCTTGGAGGTGAAGAAGACAAGATTCACCTAAGGCCGGAGGCCCTGCCTGACGATGAGCTGACTGCTGTCCTGCGCCTATTGGTCGGGGACAACCAGGAGTACCCGCCGAGCGCCTTCATTCCCTTGTTCCACCGCAAGGACTGAGAGCCGATCGTGGCTTCCAGGCCGACCTTTGACGCGCGCGGGCTGGTGCCGCCGGCGCCCACCGGGGCCTCTGTCATGCCGAAGCCGGTGGAGTTGTCTTCTGACGAGTCCCGCTGGAAGGAGGAAGAGGAGGTGGACTCGGAGGAGACCCCCGAGGAGATGGGGGAAACTTCCCCCTTGAGCAAGGCTGAGATCCTCCGAGCCCTGCCCGACAACGCCGAGGCCGACGCTCGCCAGGAGGAGGGAGAGCTGCCCGTCATCCCGACAAAGGGCAGATCATCGCCGGTCTCCCGAGACGCTGCCCCTGCTTCGCTCCCCGGAGCTGCCTCCGGCCCTTCTTCTGCGCCGTTCTTCAGCTTCCGGAGCCCGTGCACCCACGCCTCAAGCTCCAAAGCTTTCGGGTTTTAGGCTCCCCAAGCGGAAGGTGGACTATGTCGCGGTAGATCAGTAAGTGCTTCGAGCTTCGTCTTGTTCCTGCTTGTACTTGCTATTTCCTGACGCTCACCCTTGGTTGATCAGGCCGACACCTTCGGCGAAGAAAAGGAAGGAGGATATAGCGGCCGCGCCCCCCTCTGCGGAGAAAGGGGACGACAACACTCGCACCTCCGCAGCCCGATCTCCCTTGCGAGGCCAAGAGGAACATCGTCGAGAGGAGTCAGCCCCCGTGGCCCCGCTGGCTCCGGAGGTGCCGGTGCCCGGCTCGGCTGATGAGGTCCCGAAGGCTCAAGAGCCCTTGGTTTCCCAGGCTCTGGTGACGACGTCGATTCCTTCTCCTGCTGCACCACCATTCCCAGGTTCTTCTGCCTCCTCTGCCATCTTGGAGCGTGCCCTTTCGGAGATGGCCCAGGTGCGGGAAGATCTTCTGGGTGCAGATCCGCGCATGGTAGCCGGGCGCCTGGAGCTGGCCTCCGGCTGGCTTCATTCTGACGCGGTGGTCCGGGCGACGCTGAACCAGGTAGGGACGGCATCCGAGGAGGAGAAGCGGGCCACCGCACAAGCTGCGGCCGATTGTGAGGCGGCGCTGAAGGACGCCAAGGCCGCTCGCGACCGCTGCCGGGTGCTGGAGGACGAGCTGACGACTCTGCGTGACCAGCACACCGAAGAAACCCGTGGCCGCCAGGCGAAGGAGGAGGAGATGAGGGCCCGGGAGGACGCCGTCAGGGACCGCGACACCGAGCTGGGGGAGTTGGCAAAGGTGCAGGCTGCGGAGTGCGACTAGCTGGAGGAGCTGGAGTGGAAGGTGAAGACGAAGGAGGTCGACCTTGACGCCAAGGCGAAGGTCCTGGCTGAAGACCGCGTGGCTTTCTCGCTCCTCGAGGAGAGGTCCCGCGTGGCACTGAAGACGCTCTACGAGTACGGCTTGGAGAGGTCGCTGACCACCGATGAGGACGGCCCCGCCCAGCTGCTCCCTACTTGGTGAAGGCGCTCGAGGAAGTCGTGGAGGGCATCGGTCCCATGGCAGAGGCAGAGGGTGTCCTTTCGTCAGCTGCACTGACTCGTGTCTTCAGCCATCTGCACCTTCGTGACCCCAGCGCTTGTCTCGACGAGCTGCTGGAGCCTGTGGCTGATGAACACAGCGCGACTGCCGGCGCAGCCGTGAAGGGTCAGGTGGAGGCCCTGCTGAAGAAGTTCTGCAGCTTTGCTTCCGCGCCTTTGACCGGCGATGCCACCGATCCTGCGGCTCCATCTGGCGGTGCGGGTGAAGGCGATGCTACCAAGGAAGGAGCACCTCTTGTGGGTGATGGCGGTGTCCAGGGCTGACCTTCGGCTGCTTTCCTGTTTCATTCCTGCAGCATGCATCAGGCCTCGTGGAGGCGTTAAACTTTCGTTTGATATTGCGAGAACAATATGTTTTGTAATATTTGCTTCGAGATTTTGCGATTTTTCCTCCTATTTGCTTCGTGTTCTGCGTCGGCAGAGCCCGGCCTCGCGCATACCTCAACCACCGTTGGGCCGACCGGAGACCAGGACGGACCAAGGAGTGAGGGGCTACGTGACCAGTTAGGCTCCTGAGTCGTGATGCTCAGGAGTCCCCCTTGACGCGCAAACAGCTTATAGGAAGAATACGCGGGGATAGGTTAATGTTCTACGTCGGCAGAGCCCGGCCCCGCGCATACCTCAACCGCCGTTGGGCCGACCGGAGACCAGGACGGACCAAGGAGTGAGGGGCTACGTGACCAGTTAGGCTCCTGAGTCGCGATGCTCAGGAGTCCCCCTTGACGTGCAAACAATCTCCATACCTTTGCCCTCACCGAGGCCCGGCTCGGGAGGGGGGGCGCGACGACCAGGTCCGGGAGACCTGGTTGGGTGGCGTACGCTTGGGCGTGACCCAAGCACAGCCCCCGTGCCCAGCCCCCTCGCGCGGCTCTCCCGAGGGGAGGCGTTGCGGTGAGGCCGGACACTGAGCTCTGGGGCTCCGTGAGGTTGGTACGGCCGTGAGGCCGCCCTCAGTTGTTTATCACCAGCGCGGAGCATAGTGCTTCCGCTTGTGCACGGGCATAGCGGCTCCTCGGCAGTGTCGACGGCCAGCGCGGAGCATGGTGCTTCCACTTGTGCGTGGGAGGGGGGCTCCCTCTGCGGAGATCCCCCAAGGCATGTACAGCCCCGCCCTCACACGTGGCTTGCACGGCAGGGCTAGATGAGGTGTATCTGGGCACTCGTGAGCCAGCGCGGGACTCACGAGGCCCTACCTCAAGGCGGGTTGCGCCTGGTCTTGGTTCTTGTTCGTTGTGCTGGTCCGGCGAGGTGGTCAGATAACCTGCGCCGAACGAATCTCCTGAGGTTATCGCATGAGAGGGCCGAGCACCAACGGCCCCAGGAGGTGACGTGAACGGGGCCGGCCCACCAGACAGAGCTCAACCGTTGGATTTATCGACGCTGCAGGGACGGGCCCGAGCACAGACGCCGTGCCTAGCCTACTCACGCGAAGGATCCTGAAGAAAGACGGCCGGTGCGCGGCTCCCATGATGGGTGACGATCGAGCAGGTAATAATCATAGATAGGTTAAGCATGGAAAGCAAACTGGCTTAGGTAAATGCAGGGAAGATACATGCCACTAGGTCAGGCCCGAGTGGCTTGGGGATGATGCAGCTCGAGGGGCGCCCCCAGCAAGGTAAGCTAAAGACATAAGGAAAAGGATACATGCCACAGGGACGGACCCACGCGGCCTGGGAATGATGCTTCCCGAGGGGCGCTCCCAGCTAAATGAACTTGATGCAGCCCGAAGGAATTGCTCCTCACGAGCCACCGGGGCCCTGAGCCTCGGGAGGCTCTGGGGGTCCAGGTGGTTCCATGAGGACCGTCTCCATCTCCGTTAGGACGGTGTGATGCCTGGCCTCCTGAGCTGCCAGGACACGCCGCAAGTTGCGCTGATAGGCGGATGACACACTCGGCCGGCCAAAAGGCATGCGAACGTAACTGTGCGGTGGACCCTCGCAGCGGCCCACGCGCAAAGGCCAGAAGGGCTCCTGAGATGCGGCCCTGTTGAGCCCTTGGACGTCGATGCAGACGCGCAGCCCAGCATCCTCACCTGGATGGGGAGCTGCACCTGGTGAGCGGCAGTCGCCACGCATGGCCCTTGTGTCTTGCAGTTCCTGAGTGGTCCTGCTGATGAACTCCTGAGCGGTGGGCGCTCCTCGCCCTGTGTTCTCCTGAGGGAAACGTGCCGCAAAGCACGCCTCCAAGTGGTGCCCGAGCGCCTCCCTCATGATCTTGGCAAGGTCGGAGGCCCTCCAGAAGAGAGCCCCCGAGCCCTGCCCGAGGAGGGCGCCGTGCGCGCCTTCGTATGCGATGGAGGGAGGCGCCCCTGGCGCGGGCGCTGATCCTGACGAGGTTCCAGCTACACCGCCACCCTCCTGAGGTCCGACACGGCGCAACTGCTTCTTCTTCTTGGGGGTGGCCTCAGGAGGGCACTCGCCCTTGCTGTCGGGGTCGTCGATTGCTGCAGCTTGAAAGGCACGCTCAAGGGAGCACACCGCATCTCTTTCTTCGCATGGGACCGTGATGATTCCGCCGCTTCTCGGCATCTTGAGGACATTGTAGCCATGATGGGTCACCGCCATGAACTTGGCCAGGGCTGGATACCCGAGGATGGCGTTGTATGGCAGGCGGATGTGCGCGACATCGAAGTCGATGAGCTCGGTGCGGTAGTTCTTGCGTTCTCCGAAGGTGACAGGGAGGCGGACCTGCCCGATCGGTGTGGTGGAGCCGTCGGTCACTCCTGAGAAAGGCTTGGTAGGCTGTAGCTGATCATACGGCACTTGGAGGTTGTCGAACATGTCAACGGATAGGACGTTGAGCCCTGCATTGCCGTCGATGAGGGTTTTGGTGACTTGCACGTTGCTGATGACTGGGGAACAAAGCATCGGGAGGGCGCCAGTGGTGGCTGCGCACTTGAGCTGATCCGTCGAACTGAAGTGATGGCGCTCTGGGACCACCTGAGCGGGCGTGTGGCCTCAAGCTTGGGAGGACTGCATTCACTTCACAAGCAAACTGTTTGAAGATACGCTGCGAGGCTGGGGCCTGAGCTCCGCCTAAGATGCAGGCGATAGCACGTGGCTCCTGGAAGCCCCTAGCCCCCTCGTCTTGATGGTGGTCGTCATTCCTTCTTGGTGGTGGCGGTAGTGGGGGAAGACCGGCGTTGCCCTGAGGACGATCTTCACGAGGCTGGTCCCTCCAGGCGCCCTCGCGAGGCTGATCCTGCCAGCGGTCCTCACGAGGTCGGTCGCGCCACTCCTGGCGCGGGCCACGGTTGTCCCAGCGTCCGCCACAACGTCCTCCTGCCCGGCCGTAGCCTCGATCGTTGTGCTCGGGGCATCAACTGAAGCGTCCTTCTCGAATGGCTTTGAGCTCTTGACAGTCGCTGGTGTTGTGGGTGTGCAGGTTATGGAAGGCGTAGAACGGTCGGCTGCTCTTGGATGACTCGGGCTGATCTCTGCCACGCTTGGTGTCCGGCTCTGCCGCGAGCACGGCTGCTCCCTTGCACTTCACGTCCTTGGCCTTGGCTTTCTTCTCCTCCGTGTTCGCAGCCGGGAGCTCGAGGAGGGAGAGGTGCCCTTCCTCAGCTCTTGCGCACTTGGTCGCCAGGTTGAACAGCTCCTGAGATGTGCACAGCTCCTCCTTCATCTTGACGTCGCGGACGCCGTCCGAGAACGCGGAGATGATGGCCTCGTCCGTCACCTTGGGGATCTTGAGACGAACATTGTTGAAGCGTTGGATGTACTTCTGGAGGGTCTCTCCTGGTTGTTGCTTGACGCGGCGCAGGTCTCCCGCGGCCGGTGGGCGGCCGCGAGTGCCTTGGAAGTTGGCGACGAAGCGGTCGTGCATCTCGTCCCAGGAGGAGATCGAGCCTGGAGGCAGGTTCAGGATCCAAGAGCGGGCGCCATCTTTGAGCGCCGTGGGGAACCAGTTCGCCATGACTTTCTCGTTGCCGTTGGCCGCCTCGATGCTCAGCTCGTAGAGCTGCAGGAACTCTGCGGGGTCGGGGGTGCCGTCGTAGCGAGGAGGCAGATCAGGCTTGAACTTGCCCGGCCAGGCGACGCTACGCAGCTCGGGTGTGAAGGCGCGGCAGCTGGCCGTGGTCGCCGGGGCCCGTCTTGGAGGTGGAGCTTGGTATTGACGCCCACGTGCCGCCACAGCAAGCGGCGCGGGGCCCTGCCGCGACAGATGATCCTGGCGCGGTGGTGCGAGGAGTGGCGGAGTGTTCTCTTGCGGTCGAGGAACTTCTTGGCAGCATCTTTCTTCACGCGCAGGTGCCGGACGCGGTGGGTCGCGCGTGGAGGCGCGCGCCTTGGCGCCAGGGCGCCGTCTTGGGGCAGAGGTGGCGGAGGTGCTCCGTGAGCTACGTCGCCTGTAGCTGGCGGAGGGCGAGGCGGAGAAAGGGATGGCGCAGGGGAGCCCCCTGCGGCGCGGACAAGCTCGGCAATGCGGTCGAGCCAGTCCTCGTAGAGGTCGTCGACCGGGCGGTAGCGCAGGAGCTCGTGCGTCCATGGGAGCGCGACAAGCGTGGGACGACGAACCAGCGGGAGTCAGCGATGGAGTGGCGGTGCGGCCGTCCCACCGCACCGAGGGGTGTAGCGAGGACGCTTGCTGCTCGTTCCCCAGCAGGCGACGGAGAACGACGAGGTGGCCCGCCGACGGGAGCTGTCTGAGCGACACGGGTGGCGAGGGCAGCCCGGCGCTCAGCGCGAGCACGGCGAGCGTCCGCCATGAAGACGACGGAGCAACTGGATGCGGAGCGACAGAAAGGAAGCTCCGGCGTACCCCTACCTGGCGCGCCAAATGTCGGATCACGGGTTCCGGCAAAACCCTTAAGGTTTGAATTCTGGGGTGCGCGCGAAGTTCTTTCCCTCGTACCGATCCGCGTCCTAACTATCTAAGATCTCAAGAACGAACTCACGATCACAAAAGACACGTGATTTATACTGGTTCGGGCCACCGTTGTGGTGTAATACCCTACTCCAGTGTGGTGGTGGTGGATTGCCTCTTGGGCTGATGATGAACAGTACAAGGGTAAGAACAGCCTCCTGAGGTTGAGGTGTTCTTGTGCTCAGTGAACTTGTGGGTGTGAGGATGGAAGATGGAATCGATCCCCCGAATGAGTTCAGCCTCCCCCTACTATGGTGGCTAGTTCTACTTATATAGGCCCTGGTCCTCTCCCTAAATATTGAGCGGGAAGGAAGCCAACAGCGGCCAATTTGAAAGGGGACAACTAGTACAGCTTATCCTTACAAAAGCGGTCTTCGTCTGCAAAGGCTCTGGTGGTGACGCCACCTTGGGCTCCATGGTGACCTCCATCTCGCCGTCCTGCTGGTCTTGGTCTCGTTGCACCGATATGGAAACCTTTGCTTGATGCCTCGGTACTCTGCGTCTGCGCTTGCTCCCTTAGCACAAAAGAGGAAACAAGGACACTGCACGCGCTGGCGCCCGACTGGCGCCCGCCTGATCTTGATCGTGATGGCTCACGTCACGAGAACCTCACGAGGTTTGCCCTGCCTTGATCTCCCCGCTCCTCGCGAGGCAACCTGGTGAGGCCGCTCCCGAGGAGGTCTTGTGTCGTCCGCCTCGCGAGGCTTGGCCCCTCGCGAGGGTCTTGAATGCCTTTTTGATGAAGATGGGCCGTACAGGCCTGCTAGCAGAGCCACGCCGCGGGCCGCAGGCAGGCAAGTCTGGGGACCCCCGTTCCCAGAACGCTGACAGTTCCAGTCTGGGGCCTCGCCGTTCTCCACCGGCTTGGTGCGCTCTGCACGGTGTGGTCAACAAACGAGAGTCATCAGAAGATGACTGTACGTGGAGAGGCTGACAGTGGGGACGCACCACGCCCATGGACGTATGCATGCAGCTGCATCCTTTTTACCCTAAAATAATGTTTTCTCCCCCTGATAGCTGGGACCCACCTGCTACAACTTCGCACGCAAGGAAGTGCGTCCTTATTACGAAAAAAACGATTCTTCCCCCTGATAGCTGAGACCCACCAGCTATATCTTCGCATGCAAGGAAGTGCGTCCTTATCCTCCCTGACAGCTGGGACCCACCCGGTCGAAGCGTATGTAGCGTTGTCTATGTACATACCGGTCTATCGGTCTGTCTGCCACGATGAACCGTGGCCGAGTAAGGAGCTGTAGCAGTTCAGGCAGTCCAGTAAAAACCGTGTACACGTACGTACAACCATATGCCAAAAAATACGGCCACGTACGTACATACAGGCGGGGTCTCAAACGTACGTACGGCCAGGGCTTGTGTACATGGAGAGGCCACGGATGGCAGCAACGGCGTCCTGTTCATCGGAAGCCAACCAGTTGGGTCGAAACGGAGAAACTGCGTCGTGTTCATGGGGAGGCAACGGAATGCGTCGTGTTCATCGGGAGGCAACAGAATACGTCGTGTTCATCAGCAGCCAACCGGCTTGGACGGAAAAACCGAAACGAGGTCTGGCGTACCGTAGAATTGAGGAAACAGCCTTCTGTTCGACCGCGTACGGTCGAAACAGTGTCCTTTTCACCGGGAAGGGTCTGGCGTACCGCAGAACAGAGGAAACAGACTTGTGTTCGACCGCGTATGGTCGAAACAGGGTCCTGTTCATCGGGAAGGGTATGGTGTACCGCAAAATGGAGGAAACAGACTTGTGTATGCGGTCGAAACGGGGTCCTGTTGATCGGGAGGGGTATGGCGTACTGCAAAACGGAGGAAACAGACTTGTGCTAGAGTGCCTACGGTCGAAACTGGGTCCTATTCATCCACCGTCTACTGCCTCGTTTGATACGTCCATTTTGCATCATGTTTTTATATTGATGTTTATTGCATTATGGGCTGTTATTACACATTATATCACAATAGTTATGCCTTTTCTCTCTTATTTTATAAGGTTTACATGAAGAAGGAGAATGCCGGCAGCTGGAATTCTGGACTGGAAAAGGAGCAAATATTAGAGACCTATTCTGCACAACTCCAAAAGTCCTGAAACTTCACGGAGCATGTTTTTGGAATATATAAAAAATATTGGGCAGAGAAAATACTAGAGGGGGGCCACCAGTCAGCCACAAGGGTGGAGGGCGCACCCTACCCTCCTAGGCGCGCCCTTCGTCCTTGTGGGCCCCCTGGCAGGCCTCCAACGCCCATCTTCTGCTATATGGTGTGTTTTGACCTGGAAAAAATAAGAAGGAAGCTTTCGGGACGAAGCGCCGCCGTCTCGAGGCGGAACCTGGGCACAACCAATCTAGGGCTTCGGCGGAGCTGTTCTGCGAGGGAAACATCCCTCCGGGAGGGGGAAATCATCGCCATCATCATCGCCAACGATCCTCTCATCGAGAGGGGGTCAATCTCCATCAACATCTGCACCAGCACCATCTCTCAAACCCTAGTTCATCTCTTGTATCCGGTCTTTGTCTCAAAACCTCAGATTGGTACCTGTGGGTTGCTAGTAGTGTTGATTACTCCTTGTAGTTGATGCTAGTTGGTTTATTCGGTGAAAGATCACATGTTCAGATCCTTAATGATAATTAATACTCCTCTGATTATGAACATGAATATGCTTTGTGAGTAGTTACGTTTGTTCCTGAGGACATGGGAGAAGTCTTGTTATAAGTAATCATGTGAATTTGGTATTCGTTCGATATTTTGATGAGATGTATGTTGTCTCTCCTCTAGTTGTGTTATGTGAATGTCGACTACATGACACTTCACCATGATTTGGGCCTAGGGGAAGGCATTGGGAATTAATAAGTAGATGATGGGTTGCTAGAGTGACCGAAGCTTAAACCCTAGTTTATGCGTTGCTTCGTAAGGGGCTGATTTGGGTCCATATGTTTCATGCTATGGTTAGGTTTACCTTAATTCTTCTTTCGTAGTTGCAGATGCTTGCAAGAGGGGTTAATCATAAGTGGGAGGCTTGTCCAAGGAACGGCAACACCCAAGCACCGGTCCACTCGCATATCAAATTATCAAAGTAACTAATGCGAATCATGTGAGCATGATGAAAACTAACTTGACAATAATTCCCATGTGTCCTCGGGAGCGCTTTGCTTTATATAAGAGTTCGTTCAGGCTTGTCCTTTGCTACAATTTCCTTCTGCTCCTCATTGGGTTGGACACTCTTACTTATCGAAAGGACTACGATAGATCCCCTATACTTGTGGGTCATCAAGACTCTTTTGTGGCGCCGTTGCCGGGGAGTGAAGCGCCTTTGGTAAGTGGAATTTGGTAAGGAAACATTTATATAGAGCATAATTGGTTTGGTGACAAAAATTGGCAATGCCAATGATTGGCATTGTGCCAAATATTGGCTACTACTTGGTCGGTTACCGACTCGTCTTGCCATCTCACAGAAAGTTGCGAATAGCTGGCAAGTGTTGGTATTGCCAATTTTTGGCAATGCCAACATTTGGCTAGCCAAATATTGGCAGCAAACCAATCATGCTCATAGTGTGCTGAAATTTACTGTCACTTGTTACTATGGAAAATAATCCTTTGAGGGGCTTGTTCGGGGTATCTTCACCTTGACCGGAAGAGCAAAGAGTTGCTCCTCAACCTAATCCACCTACTAAAAATATTTATTATGAAATTCCTTCGGGTATGATAGAGAAACTGCTAGCTAATCCTTATGCGGGAGATGGAACATTACATCCCGATATGCTATGTGGATGAAGTTTGTGGATTATTTAAGCTTGCAGGTATGCCCGAGGATGTTGTCAAGAAGAAGGTCTTACCTTTATCTTTGAAGGGAAAGGCATTGACATGGTATAGGCTATGTGATGATATTGGATCATGGAACTACAACCGATTGAAATTGGAATTTCATCAGAAGTTTTATCCCATGCATCTGGTTCATTGTGATCGAAATTATATATATAATTTTTGGCCTCGTGAAGGAGAATGTATCGCTCAAGCTTGGGGGAGGCTTAATCAATGTTATATTCATGCCCCAATCATGAGCTTCCAAGAGAAATTATTATTCAAAAATTTTATGCTCGGCTTTCTCATAATGATCGATCCATGATCGATACTTCTTGTACTGGTTCTTATATGAAGAAGGATATTGAATTCAGATGGGATTTGTTGGAAAGAATTAAATGCAACTCTGAAGATTGGGAACTCGACGAAGGTAAGGAGTCAGGTATAAACCTTAAGTTTGATTGTGTTAAATCTTTTATGGATACCGATGCTTTTCGTGATTTTAGCACTAAATATGGACTTGACTCTGAGATAGTAGCTTCTTTCTGTGAATCATTTGCTACTCATGTGGATCTCCCTAAGGAGAAGTGGTTTAAATATCATCCTCCCATTGAAGCTAAAGTAGTAGAACCTATTAAAGTTGAAGAAGAAACCATTACTTATAATGTTGATCCTATTGTGCCTACTACTTATATTGAGAAACCACCTTTTCCTGTTAGAATAAAGGATCATGCTAAAGCTTCAACTGTGGTTCGTAAGAGTTATACTAGAACACCTACACCCCCTGAACAAATTAAAGTTGATCCTAGTATTGCTATAGTTAAGGATCTCTTGGTCGATAATATTGATGGGCATGTTATTTATTTTCGTGATGAAGCTGCTAGAATTGCTAAACCCGATATGAAAGATAAACATAGACCTGTTGTTGGCATGCCTGTTGTTTCTGTTAAAATAGGAGATCATTGTTATCATGGCTTATGTGATGTGGGTGCTAGTGTGAGTGCTATTCCTTATGCCTTGTATAAAGAAATTGTAAATGATATTGCACCTGCTGAGATAGAAGATATTGATGTTACGATTAAGCTTGCCAATAGAGATACTATATCACCAATTAGGATTGTTAGAGATGTTGAAGTCTTGTGTGGGAAGATTAAATACCCTACTGATTTTCTTGTTCTTGGTTCCCCACAAGATGATTTTTGTCCCATTATATTTGGTAGACCTTTCTTGAATACTGTTAATGCTAAGATAGACTGCGAGAAAGATATTATTACTGTTGGTTTAGGGGATATGTCTCATGGTTTTAATTTCTCTAAATTTCGTAGACAACCCAATGATAAAGAATTTCCTAGTAAGGATGAAATTATTGGTCTTGCTTCTATTGCCGTACCTCCTACAGATCCCTTAGAACAAAATTTGCTAGACCATGAAAATGATATGTTTATGAATGAAAGAAGGGACATAGATGAAGTATTCTTTAATCAAGGGCCTATTTTGAAACGCAATTTGCCTGTTGAAATCCTCGGAGATCCTCCTCCACCCAAGGGTGATCCCGTGTTTGAGCTTAAACAATTACCCGATACTCTGAAATATGCTTATCTTGATGAAAAGAAGATATATCCTGTTATTATTAGTGCTAACCTTTCAGAGCATGAAGAAATGAAATTATTGAAAACTTTTAAGAAGCACCGTGCCGCTATTGGATATACTCTTGATGATCTTAAGGGCATTAGTCCCACTCTATGTCAGCACAAATAAAATTGGAGAAAGATGCTAAACCAGTTGTTGGTCATCAACGACGGTTAAATCCAAAGATGAAAGAAGTGGTAAGAAATGAAATACTAAAGCTTCTGGAGGCAAGTATAATTTATCCTATTGCCGATAGTCAATGGGTAAGCCCTATTCATTGTGTCCCTAAGAAGGGAGGCATTACTGTTGTTCCTAATGATAAGAATGAATTGATCCCACAAAGCATTGTTACAGGTTATAGAATGGTAATTGATTTTCGGAAATTGAATAAAGCTACTAGAAAAGATCATTACCCTCTACCTTTTATTGATCAAATGCTAGAAAGACTATCCAAACATACTCATTTGTGCTTTCTAGATAGTTATTCTGGTTTCTCTCAAATACCTGTGTCAAAAGATGATCAAGAGAAAACCACTTTTACTTGCCCTTTCGGTACCTTTGCTTATAGACGTATGCCTTTTGGTTTATGCAATGCACCTGCTACCTTTCAAAGATGTATGACTGCTATATTCTCTGACTTTTGTGAAAATATTGTTGAGGTTTTCATGGATGATTTCTCTGTTTACGGAACTTCTTTTGATGATTGCTTAAGCAACCTTGATCGAGTTCTGCAGAGTTGTGAAGAAACTAATCTCGTCTTGAATTGGGAGAAGTGGCACTTTATGGTTAGTGAAGGTATTATCTTGGGGCATAAAATTTCTGAAAGAGGTATTGAAGTGGATAAAGCTAAAGTAGATGCTATTGAAAAGATGCCGTGTCCTAAAGATATCAAAGGTATAAGAAGTTTCCTTGGTCATGCTGGTTTCTATTGGAGGTTTATTAAAGACTTCTCTAAAATTTTAGGCCTCTCACTAATCTCTTGCAAAAAGATGTTCCTTTTGTTTTTGATGATGATTGTGTAGAAGCATTTGAAATACTTAAGAAAGCCTTGATTTCTGCATCTATTGTTCAATCGCCTGATTGGAATTTACCCTTTGAAATTATGTGCGATGCTAGTGATTATGCCGTTGGTGCTATTCTAGGACAAAGAGTTGATAAAAAATTAAATGTTATTCATTATGCTAGTAAAACTCTAGACAGTGCCCTGAGAAATTATGCTACTACTGAAAAATAATTTTTAGCAGATGTTTTTGCCTATGATAAGTTCATATCTTATATTGTTGATTCCAAAGTAACTGTTCACACTGATCATGCTGCTATTAAATATCTTATGGAAAAGAAAGATGCTAAACCTAGACTTTTTAGATGGGTTCTCTTGCTACAAGAATTTGATTTGCATATTATTGATAGAAAGGGTGCTGAGAACCTCATTGCAGACAACTTATCTAGGTTAGAAAATGTTCTTGATGACCCACTTCCTATTGATGATAGCTTTCCCGATGAACAATTAGCTGTCATAAATGCTTCTCGAAATACTCCATGGTATGTTGATTATGCTAATTATATCGTTGCTAAATTTATACCACCTAGTTTCACATACCAGCAAAATAAAAAGTTTTTCTATGATTTAAGACATTACTTCTGGGATGACCCACACCTTTATAAAGAAGTACGTGATGGTGTTATTAGACGTTGTGTACCTGAGCATGAACAAGAACATATCCTACGCAAGTGCCACTCCGGGGCTTACGGAGGACACCATGCTGGAGATAGAACTGCACACAAGGTACTGCAATCCGGTTTTTATTAGCCTACTCTCTTCAAGAATGCTCGTAAGTTTGTCTTGTCTTGTGATGAATGTCAAAGAATTGGTAATATTAGTAGACGTCGGGAAATGCCTATGAATTAATCACTTGTTATTGAACCATTTGATGTTTGGAGGTTTGATTATATTGGACCTTTTCCTTCCTCTAATGGGTATACACATATTTTAGTTTTTGTTGATTATGTTACTAAGTGGGTAGAAGCTATTCCAACTAGTAGTGCCGATCATAACACTTCTACTAAGATGCTTAAAGAAGTTATTTTTCCGAGGTTTGGAGTCCCTAGATATTTAATGACTGATGGTGGTTCACATTTTATTCTTGGTGCTTTCCGTAAAATGCTTGCTAAGTATGATGTTAACCATAGAATTGCATCTCCATACCATCCTCAGTCTAGTGGTCAAGTTGAATTGAGCAATAGAGAGATTAAATTGATTTTGCAAAAGACTGTTAATAGATCTAAAAAGAATTGGTCTAAGAAACTTGATGATGCATTATGGGCTTATAGAACTGCTTATAAAACCCCTGTGGGTATGTCTCCGTATAAAATGGTTTATGGAAAGGCTTGTCACTTACCTCTCAAATTAAGAACATAAGGCATATTGGGCTATTAAAGAGCTCAATTATGATTTCAAACCTGCCGGTGAGAAGAGGTTATTTGACATTAGTTCACTTGATGAATGGAGAACCCAAGCCTATGAGAACACCAAGTTGTTTAAAGAAAAAGTTAAAAGATGGCATGACAAGAGGATACAAAAGCGTGAGTTTAATGTAGGTGATCATGTTTTGCTATACAACTCTCGTTTAAGATTTTTTGCAGGAAAGCTTCTCTCTAAATGGGAAGGCCCTTACATTATCGAAGAGGTCTATTCCGGTGCCATAAAAATCAACAACGCCGAAGGCACAAATCCAAAGGTGGTAAACGGTCGAAGAATCAAACATTATATCTCAGGTACTCCCATAAATGTTGAGACCAATATAATTAACACCGTAACACCGGAGGAGTACATAAGGGATACTTTCCAGAACGTTTCAGACTCCGAAAAGGAATAGGTATGTGGTACGGTAAGTAAACCGACTCCAAAACGTTTCCAGTAGCAATTTTTCTCTGTTTTGCAATATTAAAAAAATTAGGAAAACTAAAAGTAGTCCGAAAGAGACACGAGGCCACCACAAGGGTGGAGGGCGCGCCCTACCCCCCATGGGCGCGCCCCCCGTCCTTGTGGCTACCTCGTGTGCCCTCCGAACTCTGTTTTCTTGCACAATACTTCTTTTGGTCGGTAAAAATTCATTATATAATCTCCCGAAGTTTTTGACCACCGTACCACGACAATATCCTCTGTTTTTGTTTTGAGCTGTTTGTGCAGCAGATTTAGACCAAGATGTCTTTGCAAGAGTCGGCCGGGGAGAGTCGGGTATCTCACCCGACAACGGGCACAAGAGCATACAGCAAACCTGACCACTTTGGGCAATCAACGGAGGAAGAGATGGAGGCTGACTTGAAAAGGGTAGATGCCATGGAGGATGATCAAGAAGTTACCTGTCGTCTTCAAACCAGATTCATGATGGAGGAACTCCAGAGCTCAGTAACACCAAATTCAGTCATTCCTCCCAATGCTAGATTTCTCTCTTATGAAAATATGAAAAAGGGTGTTGCTTTTTCTCCCGCAGCTATGAAACATCCATGGGAGAATGGAGCTCTAGCCGTCATGGGTAAACTTCGCAAGGAAGTAATGGATCTTAAGGAGCAAATTAATAAGCTCGAGGAAGAGAATCTCATCCTAAGGGTCATCATCGCCAAGAATATCACATCATCACCTCCGAAGAAAGAGACATAAATACATGGGTATGGGCACTCCCCTTGGCAGTTGCCAAGCTTGGGGGAGGTGCCCCGGTATCATATCACCATCACACCTCTATATTTATCGTTTTTCTTAGTTCAGTTCTTTTGGTTATATCTTGATCTAGTAGAATAAAGTTTTAGTTTGATCTAGTTTTGAGTTTTGTTTTGATCTCTATCTATGTAATCGAGTCTGTGAGTTATATATAATAAAGAGTAGTTTTGAGTTGAGGGCTTTGCTTTCGTGCTATGATCTTGAGGGAATAAAATAAGAGAAAGAACAAAATGAAATAAAGGGATCATGTATTGATCTTATGGAGAGTAATGACTTCACATATAAAGAGTATGATGAATAAAATTTGTTGAGAGCTGACAAACATAGTTTTGGTCATTGTTGCAATTAATAGGAAGTAATAAAGAAGGAGAGGTCTTACATATAAATAAACTATCTTGGACATCTTTTGTAATTGTGAGCACTCATTAAAATATGACATGCTAAAAAGTTGATGTTGGACAAGGAAGACAACATAATGAGTTATGTTTTCTTATATCCAAATAGAAGTTATATTGTCATGGATCATTCAACATGTTGAGCTTGCCTTTCCCTCTCATGCTAGCCAAATTCTTTGCACCAAGTAGAGATACTACTTGTGCTTCCAAACATCCCTAAACCCAGTTTTGCCATGAGAGTCCACCATACCTACCTATGTATTGAGTAAGATCCTTCAAGTAAGTTGTCATCGGTGCAAGCAATAAAAATTGTTCTCTAAATATGCATGATCTATTAGTGTGAAGAAAATAAGCTTTATAGGAACTTGTGATATGGAAGAAATAAAAGTGATGGACTACATAATAAAGGTCTTTATCACAAGCGGCAATATAAAGTGACGTTCTTTTGCATTAAGATTTTGTGCATCCAACCATAAAAGCGCATGACAACATCTGCTTCCCTCTGCGAAGGGCCTATCTTTTATCTTCTACCCTTATACAAGAGTCATGGTGATCTTCACCTTTCCTTTTTACACGTTTTCCTTTAGCAAGCACTATGTGTTGGAAAGATCCATATATATATATATATCCACTCGGATGTAGGTTTTCATAAAGTATTATTGTTGAGATTACCCTTGAGGTAAAAGGTTGGGAGGCGAAACTATAAGCCCCTATCTTTCTCTGTGTCTGATTGAAACTTTGTACCCATAAGTATCACGTGAGAGTTAGCAATTGTGAAAGACTAAATGGTAGTTGAGTATGTGGACTTGATGAAAAGCTCTTATATTGACTCTTTCTGATGTTATGATAAATTGTAATTGCTTCAATGACTGAGATCATAGTTTGTTAATTTTCAACGAAGTTTCTGATTCATACTCTACCTTGTGAATGAATTGTTACTTTAGCATAAGAAATTATATGACAATATATGTTGCTGTTCTAAGGATGATCATGATGCCCTCATGTCCATATTTTATTTTATCGATACCTCTATCTCTAAACATGTGGACTGATAACCCACAAGTATAGGGGATCGCAACAGTTTTCAAGGGTAGAGTATTCAACCCAAATTTATAGATTCGACACAAGGGGAGCCAAAGAATATTTGAAGGTATTAGCAGGTGAGTTGTCAATTCAACCACACCTGGAGATTAATTATCTGCAGCAAAGTGATCAGTAGCAAAGTAGTCTGATAGTTTTGATAATAGTGACAACAGCAACGGTAACAGTAACAGTGATAACAGTAATTTTGTAGCAAGTGTAACAGTGATGATAGCAGTAATAACTTAGCAAAAACAATATAAGATAAATTCATAGGCATTGGATCAGTGACTTGTTGGATGATATTCATCATGTGACAGTTATAATCTAGGGCGATACGACACTAGCTCCAGTTCATCGAAATAATGTAGGCATGTATTCCGTAAATAGTCATACGTGCTTTATTAAAAGAACTTGCATGCCATCTTTTGTCCTACCCTCCCGTGGCAGCGGGGTCCATATTGGAAACTAAGGGATATTAAGGCATCCTTTTAATAGAGAACCGGAACAAAGCATTAACATATAGTGAATACATGAACTCCTCAAACTACGGTCATCACCGAGAGTGGGCCCGGTTGTTGTCACTCCGGGGTTGTTGGATCATAACCATAGTAGGTGACTATAACTTGCAAGATCGGATCTAAAACATGGATATAATGATGAATTCATCAACGGTTCAGATCTGAGTTCATGGCACCCGGGCCCAAAGTGACAAGCATTAAGCATAGCAAAGTCATAGCAACATCAATCTAAGAACATAGTGGATACTAGGGATCAGGCCCTAACCAAACTAACTTGATTACATGATGAATCTCATCCAACTCCTCACCGACCAGCGAGCCTACGAAGGAATTACTCACTACCGGTGGGGAGAATCATGGAATTGGCGATGGAGATAGGTTAGTGATGACGAAAAACGAAGACCCCCCCTCTCCGGAGCCCCAAACGGACTCCAGATCTGCCCTCCCGAGGAAGAACAAGACTTGGCGGCGGCTCCGTCTCGTGGATCGTGATAATTCTTTCTCCCTGATTTTTTCTGGAAATATGTGATTTTATAGTATTAGGGGGGTCATCTGCGGGGCCACCAGGTGGGTACAACCCACCTGGGCACTCCAGGAGAGGGGGGCACGCCCTGGTGGGTTGTGCCCACCCAGGTGCCCCTCTCCGGTAGGTCCTGGCTCTAGAAATTCTTATTATTGATATAAAAAATCCTCGCGAAGTTTCGTTCCATTCCGAGAACTTTTATTTCTACACAAAAACAACACCATGGTAGTTCTGCTGAAAACAGCGTCAGTCCGGGGTTAGTTTCATTCAAATCATGCAAATTAGAGTCCAAAACAAGAGGAAAAGCGTGAGAAAAAGTAGATACATTGGAGACGTATCAACTCCCCCAAGCTTAAACCATTGCTTGTCCTCAAGCAATTCAGTTGATAAACTTGAAGTGAGAAAGAAAAACTTTTACGAACTCTTTTGCTCTTTTTTGCATAAATAAGCTTAAACAGCAGCGAGGTTTTCAGCCAACATTATAACTAACCATGTCGACAGTAAGACTTAAAGATTATATTGACTCATATCAATGACATAATCAGCTAGCGAGCAATAATAAGATATCTCAAACGGCAACACGTTGTCAAAACAACCATGATATAATATGACAATAGTGGTATCTCGCTAGCCCTTTCCGAGACCACAAAACATAAATGCAGAGCACCTCCAAAGTTCAAGCAACGACTAAACATTGTAATTCATGGTAGAAAAGATCCAGTCATGACGCACCCAACATTAGCTACACACAATGCATAAATCATGACAGCTGTGCTCTACTCACTTTCTGGCGGTTTTAGAAGGTGGTGACACAACATAAAAGTAAATAGAAAGTCCCTTCGCAGAGGGAAGCAGTTATTTGCAGAGGTGCCAGAGCTCAGTTTTTAAACTAGAGATAAATGATATTTTGAGACATGCACCCTTCTTGTTCACTTCACGACCATAAGTTATCAACATCTTCCATGCTAAGCACGCTAGTGGCAGTTCCCAAGTGATAAAAGTAAAGGTTTACCCCCCCTCCACCATCAATCACACTCCACGGCTTGTGCGAAACAACGGGTGCCGTCCATACCAACATCAGTCCCGGGGGAGTTTTGTTTAATTATTTGCATTTTCAAGTTCAGGATTGGGAATCCCTATTACCGCCCATTTTCTCGTGCGATGGCGAGTGAATGAACACTCGACCTGAGAATAACCCGCTTAGCATGGAAGATACTGACCACCTCCTGTCGTTCCATGAACGATCCAGGCACACAAAAGGATAATTTTTAGAAGTTTTTAGAGGTGGCACATGCAAATTTACTTAGGACGACAAGGTAATACCGCATATAGGTAGGTATGGTGGACTCATCTGGAATAACTTTGGGCTCAAGGTTTTTCATTTACAAGCAGAGTTCCCACTTAGTATAGGCGAATGCTAGCAATTAAGATTGAGAAGCGGCCAGCTAGAGAGCAACAACGATCATAACCATGCATTATGCATAAGTAACATTGGACACTAGCATGAGTAGGATATGAACACCATGAACATAAATATCATAGAGGCTATGTTGGTTTTGATTCAACTACATGCATAAACATGTGCCAAGTCAAGCCACTCGAACATTCAGAGGAGGATACCATATCATCATACTACATCACAATTATTTTAACGCTATGTTGATATCCAAGATAAATCATTATCAACTCCGAGCTACTTATTCATGGCATGAGAAACTATAATCTCTAATTGTCATTGCAAACATGTTTAATCATAATGGGCTGAATCATGGATACTAGGTTAAACATATTTACACAAACAGAACAAGTCGAGTTCATACCAGTTTCTCTTTGCCACGACTAGTTCATCGAATATCGTCATTATTGCCTTTCACTTGCACGACCGAACGATATGAAAATAATAATAGTGCAAGAGTGCCATGGACTAAGCTGGAATCTGCAAACATTTTATTCAACAGGAGAAGACAAGGTAAAATGTGCTCTTTATTAGTTCAACAGTTATTCAAATGAGAGCCACTCAACATTTTCATCGTGGTCTTCTCCTCGGTACAACCCGAAATAAAAAGAAAAGAAATTCATAGAAAGACACTGAAATATTTTTGGATTTTTTGGTTTTCTTCAACCAGCACATAAAAAGCAAAAACGAGAAAAACTATTTACACGGCAAAGCTCCCAACAACCAAAAGAAGAACAAGGAAATCTTTTTGGATTTTCTTTTTAGAACTACTACTAAGCATGCATAGAAAGTAAATTACTACAACTAATTTTTTTGGTCTTTCTAAAGTTTTTCAAACATACAAGAAGAAAGCAAGAAAATAAATTTAAGCATGGATGATACAATGAAAAAGTGTGAGCACCGACAAATGAAATGATATGTGATCATGAATATAATGCCGGTGAGAAACACGTACTCCCCCAAGCTTAGGCTTTTGGCCTAACTTGGTAGCAAATCAGTAGCCCGGAGGGTAGTAGTTGAAGGAAATATGCCCTAGAGGCAATAATAAGGTTGTTATTTATATTTCCTTATATCATGACAAATGTTTATTATTCATGCTAGAATTGTATTAACGGGAAACTTAGTACATGTGTGAATACATAGACAAACAGACTGTCACTAGTATGCCTCTACTTGACTAGCTTGTTGAATCAAAGATGGTTAAGTTTCCTAGCCATAGACATGAGTTGTCATTTGATTAACGGGATCACATAAGTAGAGAATGATGTGATTGACCTGACCCATTCCGTTAGCTTAGCATTCGATCTTTAGTATATTGCTATGGCTTTCTTCATGACTTATACATGTTCCTATGACTGTGAGATTATGCAACTCCCGAATACCGGAGGAACACTTTGTGTGCTACCAAACGTCACAACGTAACTGGGTGATTATAAAGGTGCTCTACAGGTGTCTTCGATGGTACTTGTTGAGTTGGCATAGATCGAGATTAGGATTTGTCACTCCCTCTCGGTAATACACATCACTATAAGCCTTGCAAGCAATGCAACTAATGAATTAGTTGCGGGATGATGTATTACGGAACGAGTAAAGAGACTTGCCGGTAACGAGATTGAACTAGGTATTGAGATACCGACGATCGAACCTCGGGCAAGTAACATACCGATGACAAAGGGAACAACGTATGTTGTTATGCGGTTTGACCGATAAAGATCTTCGTAGAATATGTGGGAGACAATATGAGCATCCAAGCTCCGCTATTGGTTATTGACCAGAGATGTGTCTCGGTCATGTCTACATACTTCTCGAAAGCGTAGGGTTCGCACGCTTAACGTTCGGTGACGATCGGTATTATGAGTTTATGTGTTTTGATGCACCGAAGGTAGTTCGGAGTCCCAGATATGATCAAGGACATGACGAGGAGTCTCAAAATGGTCGAGACATAAAGATCGATATATTGGAAGCCTTTATTTGGACATCAGAATAGTTCCGGGTGAAATCGGGATTTTACCGGAGTACCGGGAGGTTATCGGAACCCCCCGGTAAGTGTATGGTCCTTATTGGGCCATAGTGGAGAGAGAGAGGAGGCCAGGGCAGGCCGCGCGCCCCCTCCCCCTCTGGTCCGAATTGGACTAGGAGGGGGGGGGGCGGCGCCCCCCCTTTCCTTCCTCCCTCTCTCCCCCTTCCTTCTCTCCTAGTCCAACTAGGGAAGGGGGGATCCTACTCCCGGTGGGAGTAGGACTCCTCCAGGGCGCGCCATAGAGGACCGGCCCTCCCCCTCCTCCACTCCTTTATATACGGAGGAGAGGGGCACCCCATGGACACACAATTTGATCAGTTGATCTTTTAGCCGTGTGCAGTGCCCCCCTCCACCATAATCCACCTCGGTAATATCGTAGCGGTGCTTAGGCGAAGGCCTGCGTCAGTAGCATCATCATCACGCCGCCGTGCTGACAAAACTCTCCCGCGAAGCTCTGCTGGATTGTGAGTTTGTGGGATGTCACCGAGCTGAACGTGTGCAGAACTTGGAGGTGCCATGTGTTCGGTACTTGGATCGGTCGGATCGTGAAGACGTACGACTACATCAACCGCGTTGTCATAACGCTTCCACTTTCGGTCTATGAGGGTACGTGGAAAACACTCTCCCCTCTCGTTGCTATGCATCACCATGATCTTGCGTGTGCGTAGGATTTTTTTTGAAATTACTACGTTCCCCAACAGTGGCATCCGAGCCAGGTTTATGCGTAGATGTTATATGCACGAGTAGAACACAAGTGAGTTGTGGGCGATACAATTCATACTCCTTACTAGGATGTCACACTTTGATTCGGCGGTATTGTTGGATGAAGCGGCCCGGACCGACATTACGCGTACGCTTACGCGAGACTGGTTCTACCGACGTGCTTAGCACACAGGTGGCTGGCGGGTGTCAGTTTCTCCAACTTTAGTTGAATCGAGTGTGGCTACGCCCGGTCCTTGTGAAGGTTAAAACAGCACATACTTGACGAAATATCGTTGTGGTTTTGATGCGTAGGTAAGAACGGTTCTTGCTCAGCCCGTAGCAGCCACGTAAAAGTTGCAACAACAAAGTAGAGGACCTCTAACTTGTTTTTGCAGGGCATGTTGTGATGTGATATGGTCAAGACATGATGCTAAATTTTATTGTATGAGATGATCATGTTTTGTAACCGAGTTATCGGCAACTGGCAGGAGCCATATGGTTGTCGCTTTATTGTATGAAATGCAATCGCCATGTAATTGCTTTACTTTATCACTAAGCAGTAGCGATAGTCGTAGAAGCAATAGTAGGCGAGACGACAACGATGCTACGATGGAGATCAAGGTGTCGCGCCGGTGACGATGGTGATCATGACGGTGCTTTGGAGATGGAGATCAAAGGCACAAGATGATGATGGCCATATCATATCACTTATATTGATTGTATGTGATGTTTATCTTTGATGCATCTTATTTTGCTTAGATCGACGATAGCATTATAAGATGATCTCTCACTAAATTTCAAGGTATAAGTGTTCTCCCTGAGTATGCACCATTGCTACAGTTCTTCGTGCTGAGACACCACATGATGATCGGGTGTGATAAGCTCTATGTTCACATACAACGGGTGCAAGCCAGTTTTGCACACGCGGAATACTCGGGTTAAACTTGACGAGCCTAGCATATGCAGATATGGCCTCGGAACACGGGAGACGGAAAGATCGAGCGTGAATCATATAGTAGATATGATCAACATAGTGATGTTCACCATTGAAAACTACTCCATCTCACGTGATAATCGGACATGGTTTAGTTGATTTGGATCACGTGATCACTTAGATGATTAGAGGGATGTCTATCTAAGTGGGAGTTCTTAAGTAATATGATTAATTGAACTTTAATTTATCATGAACTTAGTACCTGATAGTATTTTGCATGTCTATGTTGTTGTAGATAGATGGCCCGTGCTGTTGTTCCGTTGAATTTTAATGCGTTCCTTGAGAAAGCAAAGTTGAAAGATGATGGTAGCAATTACACGGACTGGGTCCGTAACTTGAGGATTATCCTCATTGCTGCACAGAAGAATCACGTCCTGGAAGCACCGCTGGGTGCCAGGCCTGCTGCAGATGCAACTGACGACGTTAAGAACGTCTGGCAGAGCAAAGCTGATGACTACTCGATAGTTCAGTGTGCCATGCTTAGTCCTGGCCATCTCAGGCCCGGCCCTGTCGGCCCACCCAGGCCCGGCCCTAAAATACAGGGCCTAGGCCCGATGGGCTTGCCCATGGGCCGGGCTTGGGCCTGAGTTTTGAGCCCACCAGCAGGGCCTGGACGGGCTTGGGCTTGGCATATTGGCATTTTAAGGAAGAGGCCCGGCCCACGGCCCTAAGCCCTAAGGGCTTTTTAGGGCTTTTTACCAGATGGGCCGGGCTTGGGCTTGAAAAGTAGGCCCGATGGTAGGGCCTGGGAGGGCCTGGGCCTCAGTTTTCTGCTGTGGGCTTTTTCAGGCCCGGCCCAAGCCCGGCCCGGCCCATGGCCAGATATAGCCATGCTTTACGTCTTAGAACCGGGATTTCAACTACGTTTTGAACGTCATGGAGCATATGAGATGTTCCAGGAGTTGAAGTTAATATTTCAAGCAAATGCCCGGATTGAGAGATATGAAGTCTCCAATAAGTTCTACAGCTGCAAGATGGAGGAGAATAGTTCTGTGAGTGAACATATACTCAAAATGTCTGGGTATAATAATCACTTGATTCAACTGGGAGTTAATCTTCCTGATGATAGTGTCATTGACACAATTCTTCAATCACTGCCACCAAGCTACAAGAGCTTCGTGATGAACTATAATATGCAAGGGATGGATAAGGCAATTCCCGAGCTCTTCGCAATGCTAAAGGCTGCGGAGGTAGAAATCAAGAAGGAGCATCATGTGTTGATGGTCAACAAGACCACCAGTTGCAAGAAAAAGGGTAAAGGGAAGAAGAAGGGGAACTTCAAGAAGAACGGCAAACAAGTTGCTGCTCAGGAGAAGAAACCCAAGTCTGGACCTAAGCCTGAGACTGAGTGCTTCTACTGCAAAGGGACCGATCACTGGAAGCGGAACTGCCCCAAGTATTTGGCGGAAAAGAAGGATGGCAAGGTGAACAAAGGTATATGTGATATACATGTTATTGATGTGTACCTTACTAATGCTCGCAGTAGCACCTGGGTATTTGATACTGGTTCTGTTGCTAATATTTGCAACACGAAACATGGGCTATGGATTAAGTGAAGATTGGCTAAGGACGAGGTGACGATGCGTGTGGGAAATGGTTCCAGAGTCGATGTGATCGCCGTCGGCATGCTACCTCTACATCTACCTTCGGGATTAGTTTTAGACCTGAATAATTGTTATTTGAACATTATATCTGGATCTTGTTTGATGCGAGACGATTATTCATTTAAATAAGAGAATAATGGTTGTTCTATTTATATGAGTAATATCTTTTATGGTCATGCACCCTTAAAGAGTGGTCTACTTATTTTGAATCTCGATAGTAGTGATACACATATTCATAATATTGAAGCCAAAAGATGCAGAGTTGATGATGATAGTGCAACTTATTTGTGGCACTGCCGTTTAGGTCATATTGGTGTAAAGCGCATGAAGAAACTCCATACTGATGGACTTTTGGAATCAGTTGGTACTTGCGAACCATGCCTCATGGGCAAGATGACTAAAACTCCGTTCTCCGGAACAATGGAGCGATCAACGGATTTGTTGGAAATCATAAATACTGATGTATGTGGTCCAATGAATATTGAGGCTCGCGGCGGGTATTGTTATTTTCTAACCTTCACAGATGATTTGAGCAGATCTGGGTATATCTACTTGATGAAACATAAGTCTGAAACATTTGAAAAGTTCAAAGAATTTCAGAGTGAAGTGGAAAATCATTGTAACAAGGAAATAAAATTTCTACAATCCGATCATGGAGGAGAATATTTGAGTTACGAGTTTGGTCTTCATTTGAAATAATGCGGAATAGTTTCGCAACTCACGCCACCCGAAACACCACAGCGTAATAGTGTGTCCGAACGTCGTAACCGCACTTTATTAGATATGGTGCGACCTATGATGTCTCTTACTGATTTACCGCTATCCTGTTGGGGTTATGCTTTAGAGACGGTTGCATTCACGTTAAATAGGGCACCTTCTAAATCTGTTGAGACGACGCCTTATGAACTGTGGTTTGGCAAGAAACCAAAGTTGTCGTTTCTTAAAGTTTGGGGTTGCGATGCTTATGTGAAAAACCTTCAACCTGATAAGCTCGAACCCAAATCGGAGAAATGTGTCTTCATAGGATACCCAAAGGAGACTGTTGGGTACACCTTCTATCACAGATCCGAAGGCAAGATATTCGTTGCTAAGAATGGATCCTTTCTAGAGAAGGAGTTTCTCTCGAAAGAAGTGAGTGGGAGGAAAGTAGAACTTGATGAGGTAACTGTACCTGCTCCCTTATTGGAAAGTAGTCATGACAAAAATCTGTTCCTGTGACTCCTACACCAATTAGTGAGAAAGCTAATGATGATGATGATGTAACTTCAGATCAATGTCGGGTGGTAGGTGCGAGATATGCCAACGGGTGGCTTATCATTGTGGGATCTAGTAAGACATCGCCGGTGCCTGGAAACGGGATAAGGCGAAGACATGCACGCCGACGAATCTTACCCAGGTTCGGGGCTCTCCGTGGAGATAACACCCCTAGTCCTGCTCTGCGGGGTCTCCGCATGATCACTAGATCAACACAAGTCGCTACAAGTGCTCCTTGAGCTGTTTGGCTAGGGGAAGAAGAAGGGCAAGGCTAGCTCTCCTTTTCTCTCTATGTGGTGTCTAAAACTCTATGAGATCAACCCTTTGCATGGGTGTCCCGAGGGATTTATATAGGCCTACCACCAGGGGTACAATGGTAATCCGGCTGGGCGCGGGTCCCAGCCGTTAGTGTCTGTGCTCGCCGGCTTCTCCGCCGGCCGTTGGGGCCCACCGACTGGTGGGTCCCGCCGGCTGCCGGCCTCTTGGCCGACAGGCCGGCCCCACCACCTGGGGGCCTTGTCGGCGGCTGGTTACTGTTGCCTCGCCCCTGATGACGAGGGCTTTGTCGAGGTAAGCATGGCTACGGTGCCGCCGCCTTGCGGGCTCTCACTTTAGCCTCACCTCGTCTTGTCTCCTTAATGATGCACATATTTCGAGGGAGGGAGGTAGCCGGCTACGCCCGAGGCCAACTAGGGGAGGCCAGGCTGCCTTCGAGCGTCTCTCTGGCTAAAGGGGCCCGCCGCCCGCGGGCCGTACTGGCGCCTGTCGTGGGTGACGTCGGGGTCAACATGGCTTCAGTGCCGTGCCGGACGGGGGATGGCTGACCCGTACGGTACCCTGTGGCCATGCATGTTCTGGGATTCGGGGGTGGTAGGCTGTACTGCGGCCACGCCCCGTCTTATCACTGTTATGTGGGTGCAGCCCTGGTGGGTGCAGTCTTGGCCGGCTTCTGGGAGTCGGCCTTCTTCATGGCCGGCTTCCTGGAGTCGGCCATCTCGTAGCTTTCTTCGGGAAGGTTTTTGAGGCCGGGTCGCCTTCTGGTAGTCGGCCCTGGGGATAGCCGGCCAGAGGAAGGCGGCCCCGTGCTCCGGATGCTTGAAGGCTCGATTGGCCTGATAATTTTTCGAAGAGCCAGGGGGAGTCAGTTAGGCTACTCGGGGCCATTTACTCCGACAGTAGTCCCCGAAGCTGGTTGGGCTTCGAGGCTGTGAGGAGGTCGAGAAGCTCGGTCAGCTTCTTATCTTGACGAGCCAGCAGGTGGGAGCCAGCTTCGTTGGGTGCGCCGTCTTGGCGAAACTTCTAAAGTCTGAAGGCGGTAGTCGGTTGGTGCGCACGCCGGGTTACGGGCCGGCCGCTCGCCCCCGCGTACCACGTGGCATCCTCTGGCTGAAAAAAGCCTGCCAACCCACGCGCGCGACAGGACGTCGCCGCAGGCCGGGGGCCCACCACTCCTATGCCTCGGCCCAGGCGTGGATTCTCTATGGCCCAAAGCAGGCCGCACGCCTGCTGGCGGCAGTTTCTGTACGTCGTTAGGGTGCAATAATCGCGGGACGTGGGGGAGTGGGTGCAGTTAATCCCACGTCCCCCCCACGCCTCGCCTCCTCGGCTTCGCCGCACGAGGATATAAGTAGGGGGAGGAGGGGAAGCGGCAGACGCTCGCACGCTCATCCCCTCTCCGCCATCTTCTTCCTCCTCCTTTCCATCGCAGCAGCATCTTGCCACCGCGCCGTCCCACCAATCTTCGCACCACCCCGCAGCTTTGCCGCCGCGGGGCCGTGCTTTCTCCGCCGCCGCACCCTTTCTCGCCAGCTTCTCGCCATCATGCAGTACGGCGGAGACTGGGACGGCTCCAACGTCCATACGGACCACATCGACTTCCTCCGCAAGATGCAGCGGTTACCCGGCAAGGACCAGGTGCGGGTCTGTCTCGCGCCGGAGAAGGAGATCACGCCGGCGCCGGAGGAAGGCGAGCGGGTAATCTTTCGCTCGCACTTCCTGCGCGGCCTCGGTCTGCCCGCGAGCGCCTTCTTCCGCTCCTTCCTCGAGTTTTATCAGCTCCAGCCGCACCACCTCACTCCAAACACGGTGGTGCTGCTGTCCGCCTTCGTCACTCCGTGTGAGGGCTTTCTTGGCGTTCTTCCCACCCTCGAGCTCTGGGGGGAATTCTTCCAAACCAAGCTCGACACCCGCATGCAGGGCGTGCCGGCTCAGAGCGGCGCCTTCATCGCGATGCGGAGGCCGGCAGCCGACAACCCCTTCCCTGTCATCATGCTGATCCAGTCGGTGAAGCGCTGGCAGAAATCGTACTTCTACGTGAAGAACGTCGCCCCGCAAGGCGACTACGTCAACTTGCCGGCTTACGTAGCTGGCCAGCCTGCTGGGAGGCGGCCCCAGTGGTCCTATCGGGCCGTGACGCTGTCGCCGGCTGGAGCCGCGGCCGTCGCCCGACTCCGGGTAATGATCCAGTCGGAGGGCCTGACTGGGTCCGACCTGCTGGCCGCCTTCGTCATGCGCCGGGTGCTCCCGCTTCAAAGCCGCCCTCATCTGATCTGTCAGATGAGCGGCCAACTCGATCCGAGTCGGATGTGCACCAAGGAGATGCCTCATGACGAGGTGGCTCATATGGTGAATTATCTCGCGAACTGCAAGCTCTCCGCAGAGTGGCAGTTTGGCAAGGAGCCGTACTCCCGTGCTCATCCCCCGCCTACGGTATGCTTTCTTTATCTTTTCTTCTTTTAGTTTTGTCACCAAGTTTTTCTTGGCCGACTCTGACCAGTCGGCACGTCTTGGCAGAGCCCTCTCCTTCGACCTGCGGCCGGGACAGCGGGGGCGGATCGCCGATTTCTCCCCGACCGGGCGGAGCATGACTTGGAGGACCCCGACTTGGGGGCGGCCGCCATGGACGACAACACCGAGGCGGGAGGCGGCGAAGCAGGCGGCTCCGGGCTTGGAGCCAGCTTCGACGACTGGCCGGATGACGACGAGGCGGAAATCGTCCCACGCCGCCAGCCGGCGTCCGACCATGGCGCGGGTTCCTCCGCCGCGCCGCCTGCTCGGGGCGGCGCGCAGAAGCGCCGGGCCGCGTCGGGCTTGTTCGGCAGTCGGCCGAAGAAGCCCAAGGGCGGGGCGGCGGCGACCAGACGGGATGAGGCGGCCGCGAAGGCGGCCCGCTTCCGCAAGGTGGTGAAGCAGCCGAAAACGGTTTCGGTGTAAGTGTAGATTCTCTTGCATACTCCTTCTTTTCTGGTCGATTTCTGAATCCTTGTCTTGTCTCAAAAATCAGGGCTCCGCTTTCTCTTGAGCGGGTTGCTGCCGCCTCCGTGGTTGGATCGCCGGGAGGATCCGGGAGCACCCGCCGTGTGGAACCTCGCGCCGAGCTTCAAGCGGCGACGGAGCGAAACGCGCAGGAGGCGCGGGAGGAGTGGGAGGCGGAAGAGCTGAGGGCGGCTGCCGCCATGGCGGCGCAGGAGGAGGCAGAGGAGTCGGCGAAGGCACGTGCTGACGCGGCGGCCAAGGCCCAGGCTGAGGTTGCAGCCGCAGCGACAGCGGAGGGGGCCTTGCTTGTCACCCCCCCTGCATGTCGCGGCGCCCGAGATCCCGGAGCCCCCGCCGGAGGAAGCCGGCGGCGACCTGCCGGGGTTGGAGAGGGAGGACGACATCGTCGTCCAAGAGAGGGAGGCGGCACCGCCCTC
Source organism: Triticum aestivum (assembly GCF_018294505.1). NCBI lineage: Eukaryota > Viridiplantae > Streptophyta > Magnoliopsida > Poales > Poaceae > Triticum > Triticum aestivum. The sequence continues at coordinate 473,652,685 of NC_057808.1, forward strand.
ACCGACCGGGGCGGCCCAAGGCAGCCGGCCTAACGCGCCGCCTGCGCAATCGACTGGAGGCGAGCCGGCTGTGAGGACGGACCTGGTGGTCCGGTCGCCATCGCGCCAGCGCGCGGGGAAGGCAACTTCGGCTCCGGAGCCGCAGAAGGCCGCGGGCTCCAGCTCGTCAGCCCAAGATGTGGAGACGGCCAGCGCCAGCTCGGGAGGGACGCCGGGTGGTGGGACGGCCGTCGTGAATGTGGCGGCGCAAGAAGTCCGGAACCGGCTTCAGTCCTAGGCCGCAGTGCTGAGGCAGTATAATGACGAGTTCCTCGCGACACGGGCGGCCATTCGGGTGAGTCTTCCCTTTTTTGCTTCTTGATCTTGGTTTCTTCCGTGGGGGCGCGTCAGCGCACCCACTAGGTGTAGTCCCCGAGTTCCGAGTCGGCTGCTGAGCAGGCGGCTTGGAACTTCTTAGTAGGCTTTGTTTGCTATCTTGTTCTCATTCGCTTCTTTGTCCGACTTGCAGGACTACCACAACCTCCGTGCGGCTGCCTTCAACTCCCAGGCTTGGGAGCTGACCCAGAAGACCGCTGATCTAACTGAGAGCCGGGGTAAGTGCTTCATCTTTTATCTCACGTGGGGGCGCGTCAGCGCACCCACTGGGTGTAGTCCCCGAGATTCGGGCCGACTGCTGAGCAGTCGGGTCGGATCTTTCTTGACGACTTCTTTCTTATTGCTCTTTTCTTCTCCGCCATATCTGCAGCGGCCAATGCCAAACTGAGGGAGCAGCTAGGTGGGACCCAGGCCGCCCTTCGCGCTAAGGAAGCCAAGTTCGACGCCTTGGCTCAGGAGCGTGACCGCCTGGTCAAGAAGCTGGCCGACCAGGAGGAGAGCCACAAGGCGGCCCTGAAGGCAGTGCAGGATAGCGAGGCCGCCCTCCAAGCCGAATACGAGACCGAGGCGAGGCAGTCATTGATCAACGGCTACGGCCAGATCGAAGACTTGGTTGACGGTAGGCCGCCTTCTTCTTCGTTTCTTGCTTGCCGCTTGGCGTTTGGTTCATTCTCTAACTTTGTATTTTTCTCTTCTTTCTTGTGCAGAGTACTTCCCTGGCTACTGTACTGCCGCCAACCAGGTCGTCGAGGCCCACCGCGAGGCGCAAAGGCAGGCAGGCACTGAGATCGCGCCGAACGCTCGCCGGTCGCTTAAGGAACAGCTCCTGGCGATTCAAGCCCGCCTCCAGCCGGCTCACCGCATGCTCCACCGGCTTCAGCGTGTTGGGGCGCAGGTGCTGGCCGCTCTCTGGCCCGGCGAGGTGATTCCCCGCACCCCCAGTCGGACTGCCGACTGGCTGGAGGTAGCGGCCGGCCGCTTCGAGGCCTGGAAGGCTTCTGCAGCTCGGTCAGGCGCCAGGCAGGCGCTGGAGTTCCTCAAAGCCTGGTATCCTGAGCTGAGCTTGGACCAGCTGGCCACCTGGCGGTAGGAGGCCGACACGGAGCTGGAGCCGGCGCGGCCGGCTATCATCCAGCGTGCCACGGCGATTGCCGACTACACCGACACCAGCGCCTTTGCTCCTGAGGTGATGATAACGGTGTTGCCCAGCCGGAGTAGTGGTTCGGGCTGAACCTAGCAGATGGTGAGGACTCGGCGGAGGAGATCGACTCCAGCGACGAGGGCAAGGAGGAGGAGGAGGAGGAGGAGGAGGGTGAAGACGCCGTGCCAGATGGTGGAGCAGCCGGCCAGCCTCAGCTTGACCGTGCCTCCAGCAACAAGGCGCGTGTGAGCGCACCGCCTGCAGCCGGCGATGATCAAGCCGAGACTCGCCAGCCGGCCACTCCTCCAGCCGGCGCTGCCGTCTCCACCGACCAGCCTGGCTCCCATGTTGCGCCGTTAGTCTAATCTGCCGCCTCTACTTTCCTGTTTTATTACTCTTTGAACAATATTTTGTTAAGTTTGCGCAGTTCCACCCACTGGGGGTGTATTCAAACTATATTGACTATCGGCCTGTTGAAGGCCTTATGTGTAAATATAATCATGCATGTGTTTGGCTTTCCATTGTTCTTGCTTTTCATCCTTTGGCTATTTCCTTTGCCGCCCTCCCTTGGTTGCCGCCTTCCCAGCCAGACAGTTGCTCTGCAGTCTGTGGCTGGAGAAGTGCTTGGCCGGTTGGGAGGGCAAGTACTCTAGCTTTCTTGGATTGTAGTGAAGTGACTGGGAAACCGGCCAGCCGGATGTGCTGACAGCCGGTAGGCGTGGTGGGAGGCTGGCTTGTGTTATATAAGTTCGTTAGTCCTTAGCCGTTTTTCATGTGGGCATCCTTTCCTGCCTTTGGCTCTTGCCAGTCGGCCAGTCGGTTCTTCGAGCTGCGACTTACAACAAGAGAGGGCTCGGGTGCTGGCACACTACTTGTGTGACTTTAGGTAGAACTTTTAATATAACTCAAGGCGGCCAGTCCCCGGGCCGACTAGTCGAACCCGGTGCCAGATAGAGAATCAAATGTAATAGTACATTTATGGGTATGACACTCGTCATTCATAGATAAAGGAGGGCAGTCCCCGAGTGCGCCTCGGGGCCCCCGTTGTCTTGTACTTAATACAAAAAGGTAGCATGATACATACTGCTTTTAACTGTAAAATCTTCTTAGGAGATTGGCGTTCCATGGTCGTTCCAACTCCTTGCCGGAATCATCCCTCTTGCGTGCTCTCGGCTTCTGTGCATCGATCAGGTAGTAGGAGTCGTTGCCTAGGGCCTTGCTGATGAGGAAAGGGCCTTCCCAAGGGGCCGAGAGCTTGTGCTGGCCGGCTGTTGGCTGGATCAGCCGGAGCACAAGATCGCCCTCTTGGAAGGATCTTGGCTTGACCTTCCGGTTGTGGTAACGGCGCAAACCCTGCTGGTAGATGGCGGACTAGCAGAGTGCTAACAGTCGGCCTTCTTCCAGCAGATCGACACCGTCTTCTCGCGCTTCCTATGATCTCGGCAAGCGGGGCAGTGCATACGACCGTGATGGGATGCTCTTGAAAGTAGGGCTTCAGCTTCTTGGCGGCGAAGTACACTCCATAGCACATCTTCTGGTAATGCGGGTAGTTTTGCTTCGAGGTGGACAGTACTTCGCTTAAATAATACACCGGCCTCTGGACTAACTGAGCTCGGCCTTCTTCTGGGCGCTGGACCATGATGACTGTACTGACCACTCGGCTAGTCGCAGCAATGTAAAGGAGCATGGGTTCTTTCTCAGTCGGCGCTCCAGGAGACGTGGTGTGGTTAGCATCTTCTTCAACTCGTGGAAAGCTTGGTCTGCTTGGTCGTTCCACTCGAAGTGGGTGGATTTCCTCATGAGTCGGTACAGGGGGAGAGCCTTCTCCCCTAGCCAGCTGATAAAGTGGTTTAGGGAGGCCAGGCACCCGGTAAACTTCTGAACGTCTCGCAACTTGGTAGGAATCTCCATTCTCTCTATGGCCTTGATCTTCACTGGGTTGCACTCAATGCCGCGTTCGGAGACCAAAAAGCCTAAAAGCTGGTCGGCTGGTACTCCAAACACACATTTCTCGGGGTTAAGCTTGATCAGGAATCGGCGCAAGTTGGCAAATGTTTCTCTGAGGTCTTCCAGCAGGGTGCCGCGCTTCTCCGTCTTCACCACAATATCGTCTACATAGACGTGGGCATTTCTGCCGAGTTGCTTGAGGAGGCATTTCTGCATGCAACGCTGAAAAGTGGCACCGGCATTCCTCAAGCCGAATGACATAGTCAGGTAGCAGAAAGCTCCGAATGGTGTGATAAAGGCGGTCTTCAGGCGGTCGGCTGGGTCCAACTTGATCTGGTGGTATCCTGAGAAAGCATCCAAGAAACTCAATAGCTCGTATCCGGCTGTGGAGTCTATCACTTGATCGATCCGTGGTAGGGCAAACGGATCTTTGGGGCAGGCTTTGTTGAGGCTGGTGTAATCTATACACATACGCCATTTGTTGTTCTTCTTCAACACCAAGACTGGGTTGGCAAGCCACTCTGGAAAAAACACCTCCATAATGAAGCCGGCGGCTAGGAGCCGGGCTATCTCTTCTCCTACGATCCTTCTTTTCTCCTCCGACAGTCGGTGGAGAGGCTGCTTGACTGGTTTCGCGTCCACTCGGACGTGTAGCTTGTGCTCGGCGAAATCCTTCGGAACACCCGGCATGTCCTTTGGGGACCATGCAAAGATGTCCCGATTCTCACAGAGGAAGTCGGCGAGCTCGCCTTCCTATTTACTGTCTAGGTTTGCACCAATGACAGCAAACCTCTCCGGGTTCTCCGGGTCCAGAGGTATCTTCTTTGTCTCCTTGGCCGGCTGGTAGGAGCCCTGAGCATCATATTCCTTGGGGCTGGGAGACAGGGCCGGCTGCTTGCCGGCCATGGTCACGACTCGGTCCAGCATCTTCTTCCCTTCAGCAATCATGAGGGACTCGGCCAGTCGGCTGCTGGCCGCAGCGCACTCGATGGACTTCTTGTAGTCTCCGGCTATAGTGATGATCCCCTTTGAACTCGGCATCTTCATCTTGAGGTAGGCATAGTGGGGCACAACCATGAACTTGGCCAGGGCAGGTCGGCCAAGCAAGGCGTGGTAAGGGCTTTCTAGATCCACTACTTTAAACCAGACCGCTTCTCGGCGAAAGTGATCCTTGTCTCCAAAGAGAACATCCATCTTGATCTTGCCGATTGGGGAATAGGAAAGGCCGGGTACGATGCCATGGAACACAGTCTGGCTTGGCATGAGCTGTTTCGCCTTGAGGTTCAACTTCTCCATGGTGTCGCGGTACAGTATGTTGATGCTGCTTGCACCATCAATCAGCACACGGGAGAAACGGGCAGCTCGCCTTTCTGTCGCGAGGGTGACGTCCAACACCAATGCGTAGGAGCCGGGAGACGGCATCACCTCTGGGTGATCGGCCCGACTCCAGCTGATGGGCCTTTCAGACCAATGCATGAACTCGGGGTTGCTGGAGGCGACCGTGTTGACTTCTTGGTGCTGTCGGCGCCGACTGCGCTTGTCGTCAATCTGGCTCGTGAAGACGACGTAGGCGGCGTGCTCATCTAGGAACTCATCCTGAATGGCTCCGACTGCTGGTCGAACAGCCGGCTACTGAGGGGCTGGAGGCGGCGGGCCGGGAGGCCGAGGCGGCACCAGCCCCTCGCCCTTGGAGATCCGCGTGAGCCAATGGCACTTCCGGGTCGTGTGGTTGGACGGCTTCACGCCGCTGTGAAACTTGCAGGGGGTATCGAGAGTTTGCTCGTAGGAGAATGCCGGCTGCCAAGCCGGCCTGCCGCCCTTCTTCTTGGGAGCGGGCCGCTCTTCGGGCTGCTCGTCTTCGATGGTGGCCACCTGCCGACTGGTGGAAGGCGGTATAGGGGCCTTGCGCTTGTGGTCGTTCTGGTAGGGGTGTCGGTTGGAGTCACCAGCCGGCGTCTTGGGAGCCGGAGCGAGCACCTTTATAGAGGCGTCCACTCGGAGTTCAGTCTTCATCGAGGAGTCGGCCGTGGCGTACTTGTCTGCTATGATCAGCAGCTCATCGAGGGTAGTCGGCTCGTCGTAGAGGAGTCAGTTCTTGAGGAGGGTGCCCTCTCGGCACCCGGCGGTGAAGTACTCTATGGCTTGAACCTCGTGCACACCCTCGCAGGAGTTGCGGAGCTCGGCCCAACGTGTGAGGTAGTCGCGAGTCGATTCGCTGGGCCCTTGGACGCATAAGGAGAGCTGGCGGGGCTTGGGAGGCCGCTTGTATGTGCTGGTGAAGTTGCGGACGAAGACTTTCGTGAAGTCTAGCCAGCTGTTGACGCTGTAGGGCTTGAGGCTTTTTAGCCAGGTGCGTGCCGTGCCTTGAAGCATGAGAGGCACGTACTTCACGGCAACGCGCCTGTTGCCGTTTGCTATGCTGACTGCGGTAGAGTAGTCGATCAGCCAATCTTCCGGCTTCACGGAGCCGTTGTATTTTGGCGTGTCTCTGGGGAGTGAGAACCCTTTGGGGAAGGGGTCGTGGCAAATGCGGGGGCCAAAGCAAGGCGGGCCGACATCATCTTCTTCTTCTAGCGCTAGGGATCGCGCTAGACGGTCGATCCGGTGGCGGGCATCATTCTCGCAGACTCCTTCGCGGTGGCCTAGTCGGCCACCGAGAGTCGGATGCGTGACAGGCGGCGGGGTGGGATATCTCTCCCCACGAGGCGGGGGGGGGGGGGGTGGTGGATTGCCTTGTCGTTCCACCGCTCGGGGGCGGCCTTCTGCGTCGCGCTCAATGGTGACCCGAGTCTGGCTGCGGCTAGCAGCCGGCTCCTTGTCTTTCCTTGCGCGGGCGCCGCTTGCAGTCGGCGTCCCGGATGTCGCGACGTGTTCTCGGCGTGGGGGAGGACTCTCAGCGCGGGCGCCGGCTTCATGCTGTTCTGCGGCCGCGTCGATCAGCTGCTGGATGCGTCTAGTCATGTAGGGGAGCTCATCAGCCCCCAGCCCGTTCAACTTGTCTGCGGCCGCCTGAGCGGCACGCAGGTTCTCGAGTGGCGTGGCGTAGACTGGGCGGCCTACTCCTAGCATGCTGGCAATGGCCGCGCCGTGCTTCTTGACGAGGCCGGCTCGGCTCGGCCCGCCAGGAGGCGGCATACCAAAGGCGGCGCGGTTGACTTCGCGCTGGTGAGCCTCAGTGAGGCGTCTCATGAATGCTATCTTCTGGCCCTACGCGATGAGGGCAAGGCGCGGTGTCTCCAGAGTCTCGGCGTCGGCGTCGGCCGGGATGGGGACTGACAAGTCGTGCAGCGCCGCTTGTAGGGCGTCGTGGGCGTTCTCGCCCGAGACGGCGCCGTGGCTGATGACCAGCACCTCAGTGACAGCGCTGCTGCCACTGTCGGCTCGAGGGAGAGGGTCATCGATGATCACCACGTTGGTGGGAAGGCGTCAAGCGATGCCGTTTCGGAGTCGACAAGCATCGGGTCGGTGGAGCCGACCGACTCCAAGTCCGCAGCAAGCTCAATGGAGACGTGAAGCTGGTCGACGAGGCGGCTCTCGGGGTAGTCTGTGCCCACGTCGGACGCGGGCTCGTCGGGGATGCGAGTCTCGCCAACAAGGTCGGCGAGGCAGCTCGCCGCGCAGGCGTCGTCCACGCCTTGCTGCGCGTCAGGGCAAGCGCCATCGGGCATAGCGGGCTGGCTACGCTCGCGGGGGAGAAAAAGGGTTCCCGTCCAGAACAGGTCTCTGGACGATGGTGCACCTGGCCCCACGGTGGGCGCAAATGTCGGGTGGTAGGTGCGACATATGCCAACGGGTGGCTTATCATTGTGGGAGCCAGTAAGACATCGCCGGTGCCTGGAAACGGGATAAGGCGAAGACATGCGCGCCGGCTAATCTTACCCAGGTTCGGGGCTCTTCGTGGAGATAACACCCCTAGTCCTGCTCTGCGGGGTCTCCGCATGATCACTAGATCAACACAAGTAGCTACAAGTGCTCCTTGAGCTGTTTGGCTAGGGGAAGAAGAAGGGCAAGGCTAGCTCTCCTTTTCTCTCTATGTGGTGTCTAAAACTCTATGAGATCAACCCTTTGCATGGGTGTCCTGGTGGATTTATATAGGCCTACCCCCGAGGGGTACAATGGTAATCCGGCTGTGCGCGGGTCCCAGCCGTCAGTGTCTGTGCTCGCCGGCTTCTCCGCCGGCCGTTGGGGCCCGCCGACTGGTGGGTCCCGCCGGCAGCCGGCCTCTTGGCCGACAGGCCGGCCCCACCGCCTGGGGGCCTTGTCAGCGGCTGGTTACTGTTGCCTCGCCCCTGATGACGAGGGCTTTGTTGAGGTAAGCATGGCTACAGTGCCGCCGCCTTGCGGGCTCTCACTGTAGCCTCACCTCGTATTGTCTCCTTAATGATGCACATGTTTCGAGGGAGGGAGGTAGCCGGCTACGCCCCAGGCCGACTAGGGGAGGCCGGGCCGCCTTCGAGTGTCTCTCTGGCTAAAGGGGCCCGCCGCCCGCGGGCCGTACTCGCGCGTGTCGTGGGTGACGTCGAGGTCAACATGGCTACAGTGCCGCGCTGGAAGGGGGATGCTGACCCGTACGGGGCCCTGTGGCCATGCATGTTCCGGGATTCGGGGGTGGTAGGCTGTACTGCGGCCACGCCCCGTCTTATCACCGTTAGGTGGGTGCAGCCCTGGTGGGTGCAGTCTTGGCCGGCTTCTGGGAGTCGGCCTTCTTCATAGCCGGCTTCTGGGAGTCGGCCCTCTCAGGGCCGGCTTCCTGGAGTCAGCCATCTCGCAGCTTTCTTCGGGAAGGTTTTTGAGGCCGGGTCGCCTTCTGGTAGTCGGCCCTGGGGATAGCCGGCCAGAGGAAGGCGGCCCCATGCTTCGGATGCTTGAAGGCTCGATTGGCGTGATAATTTTTCGAAGAGCCAGGGGGAGTCGGTTAAGCTACCCGTGGCCATTTACTCCGACAATCAAGTTGCTACCGAACCTCGTAGGTCAACCAGAGTAAGATCCACACCAGAGTGGTACCGTAATCATGTTCTGGAGGTCTTGTTACTTGACCATGACGAACCTACGAACTATGAGGAAGCGATGATGAGCCCAGATTCCGTGAAATGGCTTGAAGCCATGAAATCTGAGATGGGATCCATGTATGAGAACAAAGTGTGGACTTTGGTTGACTTGCCCGATGACCGGCAAGCCATCGAGAATAAATGGATCTTCAAGAAGAAGACTGCCGCTGACGGTAATGTTAGTGTCTACAAAGCTCAACTTGTTGCGTAAGGTTTTCGACAAGTTCAAGGAGTTGACTACGATAAGACCTTCTCACCCGTAGCGATGCTTAAGTCCGTCCGAATCATGTTAGCAATTGCCGCATTTTATGATTATGAAATTTGGCAAATGGATGTAAAGACTGCATTCCTGAATGGATTTCTGGAAGAAGAGTTGTATATGATGCAACCTGAAGGTGTTATCGATCCAAAAGGTGCTAGCAAAGTGTGCAAGCTCCAACGATCCATCTATGGACTGGTGCAAGCATCTCGGAGTCGGAATAAACGTTTTGATAGTGTGATCAAAGCATATGGTTTTATACAGACTTTTGGAGAAGCCTGTATTTACAAGAAAGTGAGTGGGAGGTCTGTAGCATTTCTAATATTATATGTGGATGACATATTGTTGATTGGAAATGATATAGAATTTCTGGATAGCATAAAAGGATACTTGAATAAGAGTTTCTCAATGAAAGACCTCGGTGAAGCTGCTTATATATTGGGCATCAAGATCTATAGAGATAGATCAAGACGCTTAATTGGACTTTCACAAAGCACATACCTTGACAAAGTTTTGAAGAAGTTCAAAATGGATCAAGCAAAGAAAGGGTTCTTGCCTGTGTTACAAGGTGTGAAGTTGAGTCAGACTCAATGCCCGACCACTGCAGAAGATAGAGAGAAAATGAAAGATGTTCCCTATGCTTCAGCCATAGGCTCTATCATCTATGCAATGCTGTGTACCGGACCTGATGTGTGCCTTGCTATTAGTTTAGCAGGGAGGTAGCAAAGTAATCCAGGAGTGGATCACTGGACAGCGGTCAAGAACATCCTGAAATACCTGAAAAGTACTAAGATATGTTTCTCGTTTATGGAGGTGACAAAGAGCTCGTCGTAAATGGTTAAGTCACAAACAGGATACGTGTTTATATTGAACGGTGGAGCTGTCAGTTGGTGCAGTTCTAAGCAAAGCGTTGTGGCGGGATCTACATGTGAAGCGGAGTACATAGCTGCTTCTGAAGCAGCAAATGAAGGAGTTTGGATGAAGGAGTTCATATCCGATCTAGGTGTCATACCTAGTGCATCGGGTCCAATGAAAATCTTTTGTGACAATACTGGAGCTATTGCCTTGGTGAAAGAATCCAGATTTCACAAGAGAACCAAGCACATCAAGAGACGCTTCAATTCCATCCGCGATCTAGTCAAGGAGGGAGACATAGAAGTTTGCAAAATACATACGGATCTGAATGTTGCAGACCCGTTGACTAAGCCTCTTCCATGAGCAAAACATGATCGGTACCAAGACTCCGTGGGTGTTAGAATCATTACTGTGTAATCTAGATTATTGACTCTAGTGCAAGTGGGCGACTGAAGGAAATATGCCCTAGAGGCACTAATAAAGTTGTTATTTATATTTCCTTATATCATGAAAAATATTTTTATTATTAATGCTAGAATTGTATTAACCGAAAACTTAGTACATGTGTGAATACATAGACAAACAGAGTGTCACTAGTATGCCTCTACTTGACTAGCTCGTTGAACCAAAGATGGTTAAGTTTCCTAGCCATAGACATGAGTTGTCATTTGATTAATGGGATCTAGTCATTGGAGAATGATGTGATTGACATGAACATTCCGTTAGCTTAGCATTCGATCATTTAGTATATTGCTATTGCTTTCTTCATGACTTATACATGTTCCTATGACTATGAGATTATGCAACTCCCGAATACCGGAGGAATACTTTGTGTGCTACCAAAAGTCACAACGTAACTAGGTGATTATAAAGGTGCTCTATAGGTGTCTCCAATGGTACTTGTTGAGTTGGCATAGATCGAGATTAGGATTTGTCACTCCGATTGTCAGAGAGGTATCTCTGGGCCCTCTCGGTAATACACATCGCTATAAGCCTTGCAAGCAATGCAACTAATGAATTAGTTGCGGGATGATGTATTACGGAATGAGTAAAGAGACTTGCCGGTAACGAGATTGAACTAGGTATTGAGATACCGTTGGTCGAATCTCGGGCAAGTAACATACTGATGACAAAGCGAACAACGTATGTTGTTATGCGGTTTGACCGATAAAGATCTTCGTTGAATATGTGGAAGCCAATATGAGGATCCAGGTTCTGCTATTGGTTATTGACCAGAGACGTGTCTCGGTCATGTCTACATAGTTCTCGAACCCGTAGGTCCGCACGCTTAACGTTCGGTGATGATCGATATTATAAGTTTATGTGTTTTGATGCACCGAAGGTAGTTTGGAGTCCCGGATATGATTATGGACATGACGAGGAGTCTCTAAATGGTCGAGACATAAAGATCGATATATTGGAAGCCTATATTTGGACATCGGAATAGTTCCGGGTGAAATCGGGATTTTATCGGAGTACCGGGAGGTTACTGGAACCCCCCGGTAAGTGTATGGGCCTTATTGGGCCATAGTGGAGAGAGAGAGGAGGCCAGGGCAGGCCGCGCGCCCCTCCCCCCTCTGGTCCGAATTGGACTAGGAGGGGGGGGGGTGAGCGCCCCCCTTTCCTTCCTCCCTCTCTACCCCTTCCTTCTCTCCTTATCCCGTTTCCAGGCACCGGTGATGTCTTACTGGCTCCCACAATGATAAGCCACCCGTTGGCATATGTCGCACCTAACACCCGACATTTGGCGCCCACCGTGGGGCCAGGTGCACAGTCGTCCGGAGACCTGTTCTGGAAGGGAACCCTTTTCCTCCCCCGCGAGCGTAGCCAGCCCGCTACGCCCGATGGCGCTTGCCCTGACGCGCTGCAAGGTGTCGACGACGCCTGCGCGGCGAGCTGCCTCGCCGATCTTCTTGGCGAGACTCGCATCTCCGACGAGCCTGCGTCCGACATGGGCACAGACTGCCTCGAGAGCCGCCTCGTCAGCCTCCTCGACCAGCTTCACGTCTCCATTGAGCTTGCTGCGGACTTGGAGTCGGTCGGCTCCACCGACCCGATGCTTGTCGACTCCGAAACGGCATCGCTTGACGCCTTCCCACCAACGTGGTGATCATCGATGACCCTCTCCCTCGAGCCGACAGTGGCAGCAGCGCTGTCACTGAGGTGCTGGTCATCAGCCACGACGCCGTCTCGGGCGAGAACGCCCACGACGCCCTACAAGCCGCGCTGCACGACTTGTCCGTCCCCATCCCGGCCGACGCCGAGACTCTGGAGGCACGCCGCCTCGCCCTCATCGCGGAGGGCCAGAAGATAGCATCCATGAGACACCTCACCGAGGCTCACCAGCGCGAAGTCGACCGCGCCGCCTTTGGTACGCCGCCTCCTGGCGGGCCGAGCCGAGCCGGCCTCGTTAAGAAGGGCGGCGCAGCCATCGCCAGCATGCTGGGAGCGGACCGCCCAGTCTACGCCATGCCACTCGAGAACCTGCGTGCCGCTCAGGCGGCCGTAGACGAGCTGAATGGGCTGGGGGCCGATGAGCTCCCCTACATGACTAGACGCATCTAGCAGCTGATCGATGTGGCCGCAGAACGGCATGAAGCCAGTGCCCGCGCTGAGAGTCCTCCCCCGCGCCGAGAGCACGCCGTGACATCCCGGACGCCGACTGCAAGCGGCGCCCGCGCAAGAAAAGACAAGGAGCCGGCTGCTAGCCGCAGTCGGACTCGGGTCACCATTGAGCGCGACGTAGAAGGCCGCCCCCGAGCGGTGGAACGACAAGGCAATCCGCCTCCCCCCGCCTCGTGGGGAGAGATATCCCACCCCGTCGCCTGTCACGCATCCGACTCTTGGCGGTCGACTAGGCCACCGCGAAGGAGTCAGCGAGAATGATGCCCGCCACAGGATCGACTGCCTAGCGCGATCCCTGGTGCTTGAAGAAGAAGATGATGTCGGCCCGCCTTGCTTTGGCCCCCGCATCCGCGAAGAGCCCTTCCCCAAACGGTTCTCACTCCCAAGAGACACGCCAAAATACAACGGCTCCATGAAGCCGGAAGATTGGTTGATCGACTACTCTACAGCAGTCAGCATAGCAAACGGCAACAGGCGCGTTGCCGTGAAGTACGTCCCTCTCATGCTTCAAGGCACGACGCGCACCTGGCTGAACAACCTCAAGCCCTACAGCGTCAACAGCTGGCTAGACTTCACGGTAGTCTTTGTCCGCAACTTCACCAGCACATACAAGCGGCCTCCCAAACCCCGCCAGCTCTCCTTATGCGTCCAAGGGCCCAGCGAATCGACTCACGACTATCTCACGCGTTGGGCCGAGCTCCGCAACTCCTGCGAGGGGGTGCACGAGGTTCAAGCCATAGAGTACTTCACCGCCGGGTGCCGAGAGGGCACCCTTCTCAAGCATCGACTCCTCTGCGACGAGCCGACTACCCTCGACGAGCTGCTGATCATAGCAGACAAGTACGCCACGACCGACTTCTCAATGAAGACCAAGCTCCGAGTGGACGCCTCTGGAAAGGTGCTCGCTTCGGCTCCCAAGACGCCGGCTGGTGATTCCAACCGACGCCCCTACCAGAACGACCACAAGCGCAAGGCCCCTATGCCGCCTTCCACCAGTCGGCAAGTAGCCACTGTCGAAGACGAACAGCCCGAAGAGCGGCCCGCGCCCAAGAAGAAGGGCGGCAGGCCGGCTTGGCAGCCGGCCTTCTCCTACGAGCAAACTCTTGATGCCCCCTGCAAGTTCCACAGCGGCGCGAAGCCGTCCAACCACACGACCCGGAAGTGCCATTGGCTCACGCGGATCTCCAAGGGCGAGGGGCTGCTGCCGCCTCCACCTCCTGGCCCGCCGCCTCCAGCCCCCCAGCAGCCGGCTGTTCGACCAGCGGTCGGAGCCATTCAAGATGAGTTCCTAGATGAGCACGCCGCCTACGTCGTCTTCATGAGCCAAATTGAAGACAAGCGCAGTCGGCGCCGACTGCACCAAGAAGTCAACGCGGTCGCCTCCAGCAACCCTGAATTCATGCATTGGTCGGAGAAGCCTATCAGCTGGAGCCGGGCCGATCACCCAGAGGTGATGCCGATTCCCGGCTCTTATGCATTGGTGTTGGACGCCATCCTCGCGACAGAAAGGCGAGCTGCCCGTTTCTCCCGTGTGCTGATTGATGGTGGAAGCAGCATCAACATACTGTACCGCGACACCATGGAGAAGTTGAACCTCAAGGCGAAGCAGCTCATGCCAAGCCAGACTGTGTTCCATGGCATCGTACCGGGCTTGTCCTGTTCCCCAATCGGCAAGGTCAAGATGGATGTTCTCTTCGGAGACAAGGATCACTTTCGCCGAGAAGTGATCTAGTTTGAAGTAGTGGATCTAGAGAGCCCTTACCACACCTTGCTTGGCCGACTTGCCCTGGCCAAGTTCATGGCTGTGCCCCACTATGCCTACCTCAAGATGAAGATGCCGAGTTCAAAGGGGATCATCACCATAGCCGGAGACTACAAGAAGTCCACCGAGTGTGCTGCAGCCAGCAGCCGGCTGGCCGAGTCCCTCGTGATTGCTGAAGAGAAGAAGATGCTAGACCAAGTGGTGGCCATGGACGGCAAGCAGCCGGCCCTGTCCCCCAACCCCAAGGAATATGATGCTCAGGGCTCCTTCCAGCCTGCCAAGGAAACAACGAAGATACCTCTGGACCCGAAGAACCCGGAGAGGTTTGCTGTCATTGGTGCAAACCTGGACAGCAAATAGGAAGGCGAGCTCGTCGACTTCCTCTGTGAGAATCGGGACATCTTTGCATGGTCCCCAAAGGACATGCCGGGTGTTCCGAAGGATTTCGCCGAGCACAAGCTACACGTCCGAGCAGACGCAAAACCAGTCAAGCATCCTCTCCGCCGACTGTCGGAGGAGAAGAGAAGGATCGTAGGAGAAGAGATAGCCCGGCTCCTGGCAGCCGGCTTCATTATGGAGGTGTTTTTTCTAGAGTGGCTTGCCAACCCGGTCTTGGTGTTGAAGAAGAACAATAAATGGCGTATGTGTATAGATTACACCAGCCTCAACAAAGCCTGCCCCAAAGATCCGTTTGCCCTACCACGGATCGATCAAGTGATAGACTCCACAGCCGGATGCGAGCTGTTGAGTTTCTTGGATGCTTACTCAGGCTACCACCAGATCAAGTTGGACCCAGCCGACCGCTTGAAGACCGCCTTCATCACACCATTCGGAGCTTTCTGCTACCTGACTATGACATTCGGCTTGAGAAATGCCAGTGCCACTTTTCAGCGTTGCATGCAGAAATGCCTCTTCAAGCAACTCGGCAGAAATGCCCACGTCTATGTAGACGATATTGTGGTGAAGGCGGAGGAACGCGGCACCCTGCTGGAAGACCTCAGAGAAACATTTGCCAACTTGCGCCGATTTCAGATCAAGCTCAACCCTGAGAAATGCGTGTTCGGAGTACCAGCCGGCCAACTACTAGGATTTTTGGTCTCCGAACGCAGCATTGAGTGCAACCCAGTGAAGATCAAGGCCATAGAGAGAATGGAGATTCCTACCAAGCTGCGAGACGTTCAGAAGTTGTCGGAGTAAATGGCGACGGGTAGCCTAACCAACTACCCCTGGTTCTTCAGAAAAATTATCAGGCCTTTGGGCCTTCAAGCTCTCCAAGCATCTTGGGCCGCCTTCCCTGGCCGACTACCACTAAAGCCGACTCCCGGAAGGCGACCCAGCCTCACCGACTCCTCCCCAGGACGACTACGGGGTGACCGACTCCGAGAAGACGGCCAAGAAGGACGCCGACTCCTAGGAGCCGGCCGAGACCACAACCACTCCCACATAACGGCGACGTGACGGGGTGTGGCCACAGTGCGGCCCACTACCCCCGAAGCCCGAGGCGGGCGTGGCTACAGGAGGCCGTACGGGACGGACGTCTCCCGTGCGGCTCGGCACTGTAGCTATGTTGGCCTCGACGTCACCCACGACCGACTCCCGTACGGCCCGCGGGCGGCGGGCCCCTTCAGCCAGAGAGAGGCGTGAAGGCGGCCCGTCCTTTCCCAGTCGACCAAGAGCGTAGCCGGCCCCCAGAAGCCGGCTACTCCCTTCCTCGAAGCAGGAGCCCCATTAAGGAGACAAGACGAGGTAAGGCTACAGTGATAGCCCCCAAGGCGGCCCACTGTAGCCACGCTTACCTCGACAAAGCCCTCGTCATCACAGGCGAGGCTACAGTAAGCAGCCGCCAACAAGACCCTAGGCAGTGGGGCCGGCCTGTCGACCAAGTAGCCGGCAGCCGGCGGGACCCAGCGGCCGGCGGAGAAGCCGGCGAGCGTAGACACTGACGGCTGGGACCAGTTCCCAGTCGGATTACCATTGTACCCCCGGGGGGTAGGCCTATATAAACCCCCCAGAGCACCCATGCAAAGGGTTGGCACCCAAGAATAGTTGGCCTCTGAGCATAGAGTTGCCCTCTGAGCATAGCACACACACTATAGATAGAGAGAAGCAAGAGCTAGCCTTGTTCTTCTTCCCCCTTGATCTCAACAGCTCTAGGAGCGATTGTAGCTACCCTTTATCGATCTAGTGATCATGCGGAGACCCCGCAGAGCAGGACTAGGGGTGTTATCTCCTCGGAGAGCCCCGAACCTGGGTAAGATTCGCCGGCGTGCATGTCTTCGCCTCATCCCGTTTCCAGGCACCGGCGACGTTTTATTGGCTCCCACAATGATAAGCCATCCCTTGGCATATGTCGCACCAACCACCCGACAGAAGTTTACCGGGTGCCTGGCCTCCCTAAACCGCTTTATCAGCCGACTAGGGGAGAAGGCCCTCCCCCTGTACCGACTCATGAAGAAGTCCACCCACTTCGAGTGGAATGACCAAGCAGACCAAGCTTTCCACGAGTTGAAGAAGATGCTGACCACACCGCCTGTCCTGGCAGCACCGACTGAGAAAGAGCCCATGCTCCTTTACATTGCTGCGACTAGCCGAGTGGTCAGTACAGTCATCATGGTCCAACGCCCAGAAGAAGGCCGAGCTCAGTTAGTCCAGAGGCCGGTATATTATTTGAGCGAAGTACTGTCCACCTCGAAGCAAAACTACCCGCATTACCAGAAGATGTGCTATGGAGTGTACTTTGCCGCCAAGAAGCTGAAGCCCTACTTTCAAGAGCATCCCATCATGGTCATATGCACTGCCCCGCTTGCCGAGATCATAGGCAGCCGGGATGCATCCGGCCAGGTGGCTAAGTGGGCCATTGCGCTGGCTCCTTACATGATCTTCTACCAGCCCCGCACCGCCATCAAGTCCCAAGCATTGGCCGACTTCGTTGTCGACTGGGCCGAGACCCAGTACCTACCGCCGGCTCCCGACTCCACTCATTGGCGGATGCACTTCGACGGATCCAAGATGCGCACCGGCTTGGGAGCCGGCATTGTCCTCACCTCTCCCAAGGGTGACAAGCTCAGATACACATTGCAAATTCATTTTTCCGCCTCCAACAATGTGGCCGAGTACGAGGCGCTCATACACGGGCTCCGGCTAGCCAAAGAACTCGGCATACACCGGATCCTGTGTTATGGCGACTCGGATTTGGTGGTCCAGCAGACATCTGGCGACTGGGACGCCAAGGACACAAACATGGCGAGCTATCGATTCCTCGTCCAGCAAATCAGCGGATACTTTGAAGGGTGCAAGTTCCTCCACGTGCCACGGGCCGACAACGAGCAAGCAGATGCCCTGACACGGATTGGCTCCACCCGACAAGCTATACCAACCGGCGTCTCTCTCCAGCGCCTCCTCAAACCATCCGTCAAGCCGTCTCCAGAATCGGACTCCATCTTCGTACCGCCTGCCCCTGATGTAGTCGGATCCGACTTGGGGAACCCAGCAGGCGGCTCGGGGACTTCGACAAGCGGCCCGGGGACCGCCATAGTCGCACCCGGCTCGAGGACTTCAGAACCCGGCCCGGGGACTGCAGCAGTCGGCCCGGGGACTGCAACGACACAACAGGCGGTGGCCGACTCCAACTCTTCACCACCCAACCCACCCACCCGGGTCACAGTAGCCGTACTGACAACAGAAGAAGTCACAGCTCCATCATGGGCCCAGCCCATCCTCAACTTCCTAGTAAACAGAGAGCTGCCGACTGATGAGATCTCGGCAAGACTAGTTCAATGCCGAGCCGGAGCATACGCAATAATAAACAGAGAACTTGTTAACGTAGCGTCACTGGAGTCTTCCAGCGCTGCGTCGAGCCAGAGAAGGGCATATCAATCCTCAATGATATCCACCAAGGCGAATGCGGCCACCACGTGGCCTCAAGATCACTTGTCGCCAAAGCTTTCCGCCATGGCTTCTTCTGGCCGACTGCTTTGGAAGACGCCAAGGAATTAGTCAAATGCTGCAAAGGATGCCAAGTCTTCAGCTCCAAGCAACACCTGCCGGCTTCTGCACTCAAGACCATCCCCCTCACCTGGCCCTTTGCCGTTTGGGGGCTGGACATGGTGGGCCCATTCAAGACAGCCCGCGGTGGCATGACACATCTACTTGTCGCCGTGGACAAATTCACCAAGTGGATTGAAGCGAAGCCAATCAAGAAGCTGAACGGGCCGACTGCCGTGACATTCATCGCAGATATCACCACTCGATATGGTATACCACACAGCATCATCACCGACAACGGCACGAACTTTGCCAAGGGAGCACTGGCACGTTTCTGCGCGACACAGGGCATCCGACTGGACTTAGCGTCCGTTGCCCACCCGCAGTCAAACGGCCAGGTCGAGCGAGCAAACGGCCTCATCCTCTCCGGCATCAAGCCCCGACTGGTCATACCACTGGAGCGTTCGGTCGGCTGCTGGCTCGATGAGCTACCGGCTGTCCTCTGGGGTCTGCGTACTACCTTGAACAAGTCAACCGGCTTCACTCCTTTATTCCTTGTATATGGTGCCGAGGCTGTCATCCCAACTGACATCGAGTTCGACTCACCTCGGGTCACCGTGTACACGGAGGCGGAGGCCAAGGAAGCGCGAGAAGACAATGTCGACCTGCTGGAAGAGGGCCGGCTGTTAGCACTCAGCCGGTCCGCCATCTACCAGCAGGGTTTGCGCCGTTACCACAATCGGAAGGTCAAGCAAAGATCCTTCCAAGAAGGCGATCTTGTGCTCCGGCTGATCTAGCGAATAGCCGGCCAGCACAAGCTCTCGGCCCCTTGGGAAGGCCCATTCGTCATCAGCAAGGCCCTAGGCAATGATTCCTACTACCTGATCGACGCACAGAAGCCGAAGGCACGCAAGAGGGATGATTCCGGCAAGGAGTCGGAACGACCATGGAACGCCAATCTCCTGAGAAGATTTTACAGTTAAAAGCAGTATGTATCACGCTACCTTTTTGTATTAAGTACAAGACAACGGGCCCCCCGAGGCGCACTTGGGGACTACCCTCCTTTATCTATGAATGACGAGTGTCATACACATGAATGTACTATTACATTTGATTTTCTATCTGGCACCGGGTTCGACTAGTCGGCCCGGGGACTAGCCGCCTTGAGTTATATTAAAAGTTCTACCTGAAGTCAGACAAGTAGTGTGCCGGCACCTGAGCCCTCTCTTATTGAAAGTCGCAGCTCGAAGAACCGACTGTCCGACTGGTAAGAGCCAAAGGCAGGAAAGGATGCCCACACGAAAAACGGCTAAGGACTAACGAACCTATATAACACAAGCCGGCCTCCCACCACACCTACCGGCTGTCAGAACAGCCGGCTGGCCGGCTTCTTGTCACTTTGCTACAATCCAAGAAAGCTAGAGTACTTGCCCTCCCAACCGGCCAAGCACTTCTCCAGCCACAGACTGCAGAGCAGCTGTCCGGCTGGGAAGGCGGCAACCAAGGTTGGGCGGCAAAGGAAACAACCAAAGGATGAAAAGCAAGAACAATGGGAAGCCAAACACATGCATGATTATATTTACACAAAAGCCTTCGAAAGGCCGGCACTTAACATAGTTTGAATACACCCCCAGTGGGTGGAACTGCGCAAATTTAACAAAATATTGTTCAAAAAGTAATAAAACAGGAAAGTAAAGGCGGCAGATTAGGCTAAGGGCACAACAGGCGAGCCGGGCTGGTCGGTGGAGACGGCGACGCCGGCTGGAGGAGTGGCCGGCTGACGAGTCTCGGCTTGATCATCGCCGGCTGCAGGCTGTGCGCTCGCACGCGCCTTGTTGCTGGAGGCACGGTCAAGCTGAGGTTGGCCGGCTGCTCCACCATCTGGCACGACGTCTTCACCATCCTCCTCCTCCTCCTCGCCCTCGTCGCTGGAGTCGATCTCCTCCCTGAGTCCTTGCCATCTGCTGGGTTCAGCCCGAACCACTCCTCCGGCTGAGCAACGCCGTTATCATCCACCTCAGGAGCAAAGGCGCTGGTGTCGGTGTAGTCGGCGATCGTCGAGGCACGCTGGATAATAGCCGGCCGCGCCGGCTCCAGCTCCGTGTCGGCCTCCTGCCGACAGGTGGCCAGCTGGTCCAAGCTCAGCTCAGGATACCAGGCTTTGACGAACTCCAGCGCCCGCCTGGCGCTTGACCGAGCTGCAGAAGCCTTCCAGGCCTCGAAGCGGCCGGCCGCTACCTCCAGCCAGTCGGCAGTCCGACTGGGGGTGCGGGGAATCACCTCGCCGGGCCAGAGAGCGGCTAGCACTTGCGCCCCAACATGTTGAAGTCGGTGGAGCATGCGGTGAGCCGGCTGGAGGCGGGCTTGAATCACTAGGAGCTGTTCCTCAAGCGACCGTCGAGCGTTCGGCGCGATCTCGGCGCCAGCCTACCTTTGCACCTCGCGGTGGGCCTCGACGACATGGCTGGCGGCAGTAGAGTAACCAGGGAAGTACTGTGCACAAGAAAGAAAGAAAGAGAAAGAAGAGAAAAATACAAAGTCAGAGAATGAACCAAACGGCAAGCGGCAAGCAAGGAACGAAGAAGAAGGCGGCCTACCGTCAACCAAGTCTTCGATCTGGGCGTAGCCGTTGATCAATGACTGCCTCGCCTCAGCCTAGCTCGCCTTCTCGGTCTCGTACTCGGCTTGGATGGCGGCCTCGCTATCCTGCACTGCCTTCAGGGCCGCCTTGTGGCTCTCCTCCTGGTCGGCCAGCTTCTTGACCAGGCGGTCATGCTCCTGAGCCAAGGCGTCGAACTCGACTTCCTTAGCGCCATGGGCGGCCTGGGTCCCACCCAGCTGCTCCCTCAGTTTGGCGTTGGCCGCTGCAGATATGGCAGAGAAAAAAAGAGCAATAAGAAAGAAGTCGTCAGGAAAGATCCGACCCGACTCGTCATGAGGCATCTCCTTGGTGCACATCCGACTCGGATCGAGTTGGCCGCTCATTTGACTGATCAAATGAGGGCGGCTTTGAAGCGGGAGCACCCGACGC
Source organism: Triticum aestivum (assembly GCF_018294505.1). Lineage (NCBI taxonomy): Eukaryota > Viridiplantae > Streptophyta > Magnoliopsida > Poales > Poaceae > Triticum > Triticum aestivum. The sequence goes on from NC_057808.1 coordinate 473,673,712, forward strand.
ACCATGAAGGCGGCCGGCAGGTCGGACCCAGTCAGGCCCTCTGACTGGATCATTACCCGGAGTCGGGCGACGGCAGCGGCTCCAGCCGGCGACAGCGTCCTGGCCTGATAGGACCACTGGGGCCGCCTCCCAGCCGGCGGGCCGGCTACGTAAGCCGGCAAGTTGACGTAGTCGCCTTGCGGGGCGACGTTCTTCACGTAGAAGTACGATTTCTGCCAGCGCTTCACCGACTGGATCAACGTGATGACAGGGAAGGGGTTGTCGGCTGCCGGCCTCCGCATCGCGATGAAGGCGCCGCTCTGAGCTGGCACGCCCTGCATGCGGGTGCCGAGCTTGGATTGGAAGAATTCCCCCAGACCTCGAGGGTGGGAAGAACGCCAAGAAAGCCCTCGCACAGAGTGACGAAGGCGGACAGCAGCACCACCGTGTTTGGAGTGAGGTGGTGCGGCTGGAGCTGATAAAAGTCGAGGAAGGAGCGGAAGAAGGCGCTCGCGGGCAGACCGAGGCCGCGCTGGAAGTGCGAGTGAAAGATTACCCGCTTGCCTCCCTCCGGCGCCGGCGTGATCTCCTTCTCTGGCGCGAGACGGACCTGCACCTGGTCCTTGCCGGGCAACCGCCGCGTCTTGCGGAGGAAGTCGATGTGGTCCGTATGGACGTTGGAGCCGTCCCAGTCTCCGCCGTACTACATGATGGCAAGAAGCTGACGAGAAAGGGTGCAGCGGCGGAGAAACCACAGCCCCGCGGCGGCGAGGTTTCGGGGTAGTGCGAAGATTGGTGGGACGGCGCGGCGGCAAGAGGCTGCTGCGATGGGAAGAAGGAGGAAGAAGATGGCGGAGAGAGGATGGGCGTGCAAGCGTCTGCCGCTCCCCCTCCTCCCCCTACGTATAGCCTCGTGCGGCGAAGCCGAGGAGGCGAGGCGTGGGAGGGAACGTGGGATTAACTGTGCCCACTCCCCCACGTCCCGCGATTATTGTGCCCTAACAACGTGCGGAAACTGCCGTCGGAAGGCGTGCGGCCTGCTTTGGGCCACAGAGAATCCGCGCCTGGGCCTAGGCGTGGGAGTGATGGGCCCCCGGCCTGCTGCGATGTCCCGTCACGCACGTGGGTTGGCAGGCTTTTTTTAGCCGGAGGGTGCCACGTGGTACGCGGGCGGCGAGCGGCCGGCCTGCAAGCCGGCGTGCGCACCAACCGACTCCCACCTTCAGATTTCGAAAATTTCGCCAAGACGGCACACCCAACCGAAGCCGGCTCCTAGCTGCTGGCTCGTCAAGATAAGAAGCTGACCAAGCTTCTCGACCTCCTCTCAGCCTCGAAGCCCAACCAGCTTCGGGGACTACTGTCGGAGTAAATGGCCACAGGTAGCCTAACCGACTCCCCCCGGCTCTTCAAAAAATTACCAGGCCAATCGAGCCTTCAAGCATCCAGAGCATGGGGCCGCCTTCCTCTGGCCAGCTATCACCAAGGCCGACTACGAGAAGGCGACCCGACCTCAAAAAACCTTCCCGAAGAGAGCTACGAGATGGCCCACTCCAGGAAGCCGGCCCCAAGAGGACCGACTCCCAAAAGCCGGCCATGAAGAAGGCCGACTCCTAGAAGCCGGCCAAGCCCGCACCCACCAGGGCTGCACCCACATAACGGTGATAAGACGGGGCGTGGCCGCAGTACAGCCTGCCACCTCCGAATCCTAGAGCATGCATGGCCATAGTGCGCCGTACAGGTCAGCCATCCCCCATCCGACGCGGCACTGTAGCCATGTTGACTGCGACGTCACCCACGACAGGCGCCAGTACGGCCCGCAGGGGGGGGGCCCCTTCAGCCAGAGAGACGCTCGAAGGTGGCCCGGCCTCCCCTAGTCGGCGTGGGGCGTAGCCGGCTACCTCCCTTCCTCGAAGTATGTGCATCATTAAGGAGACAAGACGAGGTGAGGCTATAGTGAGAGCCGGCCAGGCGGCGGCACTGTAGCCACGCTTACCTCGACAAAGCCCTCGTCATCAGGGGCGAGGCAACAGTACCAAGCCGCCGACAAGGCCCGCAGGCGGTGGGGCCGGCCTGTCGGCCAAGAGGCTGGCAGCCGGCGGGACCCACCATTCGACGGGCCCCAACGGCCGGCGGAGAAGCCGGTGAGCACAGACACTGACGGCTGGGACCCGCACCCAGCCAGATTACCATTGTGTCCCTGGGGGGTAGGCCTATATAAACCCCCAGGGCACCCATGCAAAGGGTTGATCTCGAAGATAGTTTTAGCCACCACATAGAGGGAAGAGGAGAGCTAGCCCTGCCTTTCTTCCTCCTCTAGCCAAACAGCTCAAGGAGCACTTGTAGCTACTTGTGTTGATCTAGTGATCATGCGGAGACCCCGCAGAGCAGGACTAGGGGTGTTATCTCCACGGAGATCCCCGAACCTGGGTAAGATTCGCCGGCGTGCATGTCTTCGCCTTATCCCGTTTCCAGGCACCGGCGATGTCTTACTGGCTCCCACAATGATAAGCCACCCGTTGGCATATGTCGCACCTACCACCCGACAAAAGGCGTGGCGTAAATTCCACCATAGAACCAGCCACTGTTAGCATTATGCTAAAGTCTATGTGCAACAATAGCTCCAAGGTTATAATTCATTTCACGAGTGAGAGCGGTGTGAATGAGGCTCAAGTCTGGCGCATAGAGTTTGCTACAGTCTTGCTTGCCTACTATGCATTTCCCGTTAAATAATGCAAAATACTGAATCACGGGAATGTGAATGTTCTTTATTCTTCCTTGTCTCACTCCCCTATTTTAACCATAACAAAGGCTAGTCAAGAAAGACTCAAACTCAGCCGTTGATGGCACATCAAGCGAACCCCAAAATGGAAGTTTGCAATGGTAAGCAAAATTCTCTAGTGGAATAGTAAATGGATTATCATAAAGCATAAACGACACCCTAGACTCACGTGGAAAATATTTAAATCCTTTGACAAATGATTCAGTGAGAAGTTGGTGTTGTTCACACTTATCTGAAAGGTAGGGACCGAAACCAGCATTGTGAACATATTGCTCAAATTCCTCCTTGATGCCCACACGCACCATATATTCATCACAAGGCCATAAGCATGTTTTGGTGGCAGCATCTCGCGTGGAACTTTCACTTGGTTCAACATAAGACCGGGAGCAGAACTGGCACTAGAAGATGCCCCCGAGGATCGTCTCCTCGAAGAACTCCTTCCAAATAGGTTCATCATGTCCGCGTACAATTTTCTGAACATAAAATTTTTGGGGTGACAAAAATTTGTCAACAAAACTTTACAAAAATGATAGCAACTACTCATAGGGATACATAGAGGCCATAACAAGCATTCAAACTACTTAGAACACTAAGAATTCAACATGCAAGCACATCTACAACAACACCAAGAGTAGCTAATTATTAAAAGTATAAACCACTAAAACAAAAACTAATTGGAAAAATGGTGGAGTCACATACCAAGCAACAATCCCCTAAAACAGTTTCAGAAACGGAATTTCGAGCAAAGAGATCGAAATCTCCGGGTTTGAGCTCAAGAACACGGGAGAGAGAGCAATGGGGATTTTTTCTGGAGGTAAGTGATGATGTGGGATGAAGAGGTAAGTGAGGGGGCCCACGTGGGGACCACAACCCACCAGGGCGCGCCTCCCTCTGGTATTATTTGCACCAATAATTCAGAAATATTAAGAAAAAAATCATGTTCAATTTTCAGGGCATTCTAAGAAGTTTTATTTTTGGGTCATTTTTATTGCACGGGAAATTCAGAAAACAGACAAAACATGGCATTTTATTTTATTTAACTAATAAAAACGTAGAATAAAGAGTAAGGACAGAAAGTAGTGCTTACTAAATTCATCAACTTCATACCGCTCAAAAACGATTCATTAATAAGGTTGATCATGTCTTATTAACAACCACTTTCGATTAGCATGAAACCGAAGAACTTTCCTAAATCACTAAGTTACCTCAATGGGGATATGAATGTCCCCAACAATAAGCATTTCATATTTCTTTTTGACAGCAGGTAGAGGTATTTGAAAACTTCCAATAGTGATTGTCGGAGATTTTTCAGTAACATTAATACCATTCACTTGGAATTGTTTCTTCAGAAAGTGCACCGTATGCTCATTACCATTGATAGGAAAAGTGACCTTGCTTTTATTGCAATCAATAACAGCCCCTGCAGTATTCAAGAAGGGTCTACCGAGGATAATCGACATGTTGTCCTCCTCGGGCATCTCAAGTATAACAAAGTCAGTCAAAATAGTAATATTAGCAACAACAACGAGTACATCCTCACAGATACCGATAGGTATGGCAGTTGACTTGTCAGCCATTTGCAAAGATATTTCAGTAGGTGTGAGTTTATTCAAGTCAAGTCTTTTATATAAAGAGAAAGGCATAACACTAACACTAGCTCCTAAATCACACAAAGCAGTTTTCACTTAATTCTTTTTGATGGAGCAAGGTATAGTTGGTATGCCCGGATCTCCAAGTTTTTTAGGTACTCCATCTTTGAAAGTGTAATTAGCAAGCATAGTGGAGATTTCAGCTTCCAGTATTTTTCTCTTATTAGTGATGATGTCTTTCATATACTTTGTATAAGGAGGCATTTTCAAGATATCAGTCAAGCGAGTACGCAAAAAGACTGGCCTTAGCATTTCAGGAAAGCGTTCAAATTCTTCATCATCTTTCTTTTTGGTTGACTTGGGTGAAAAAAGCATAGGTTTTTGAACCCACGGTCCTCTTTCATTACCGTGTTTCCTAACCACAACGTCTCTTTTATCATATCTTTTATTCTTAGGTTGTGGGTTATCAAGATCCACAGGTGGTTCTATCTCAACATCATTATCTGGTTCTTTTTCATTATTTGGTTGAGTGTCTTCATGAACCTCATCATTGTCTTTTTCATTATCACTAGGTGAGTGTTCATTACCAGACTGAGTTTCAACATCAGAGATAGAAGTTTCATTTTCATTATCAGGAGGTTTTTCTATTTCAGGTTCACTAGAAGTGTGCAAGTCCTATCTTTTTTCTTTTTCTTTTTCTTTCTAGAAGGACTAGGTGCACTAGTGTTAGCTCTTTGTCAATCTTGTTCAATTCTTTTTTGGTGTCCCTCAGAATAAAGTGGTTCCTGAGTCATTTTACCTCCTCTAGTTGTAACTCTAACAGCAAAGTCATGCATATTATGATTCATTTCATGAAGTAATTCTCTTTGTGATTTAGCAACTTGTTCTAGTTGAGTTTGAACCATAGAAGCATGTTTTCCAACACCTCTAACATCATTTGATATTCTAAATAACAGGTCACTCAAGCGAGCAATCATATCAGAATTATATTTCAATTGTTTCATAACATTTGCATTGAAGTGATCTTGTTTTCTAATGTAGTTTTCAAACTCATAAAGGCATTGGCTAGGATGCATATTGTGAGGATTATCATTTTTATTGAACTTCATAAGAGAATTTACCTCTACCACCTTAGGCATTGGTGGTGTATTAAGCCCATGTATTTCTTCAATAGGAGGTAAATTTTTAACATCCTTAGCTTTAATACCTTTTTCCTTCATATATTTCTTTCCCTCTTGCATATCTTTAGGACCGAGATATAATATACCCCTCTTCTTCAGAGTGGGTTTAGACGGTGGTTCAGGAAGAGTCCAATCATCATAATTTTTCAAGATGTTATTCAATAATTCTTCAGCTTGCCCAACAGTTCGTTCCCTGAAAACACAACCAGCACAACTATCTAGGAAGTCCCTAGAAGCATCGGTTAGTCCATTATAGAAGATATCAAGTATTTCATTTTTCTTAAGAGGATGATCAGGCAAAGCATTAAGTAACTGGCAAAGCCTCCCCCAAGCTTGTGGGAGACCCTCTTCTTTAGTTTGCACAAAGTTAAATATTTCCTGTAAGGCAGCTTGTTTCTTATGAGCAGGAAAATATTTTTCAGAGAAGTAATAAATCATATCCTGGGGACTACGCACACAACCAGGAGCAAGAGTATTGTACCAAGATTTAGCATCACCCATTAATGAGAAAGGAAATAATTTGAGAGTAAAGTAGTGGCGAGTTTTCTCATCATGAGTAAAAAGGGTGGCTATATCATTCAACTTAGTAAGATGTGCCACAACAGTTTCAGTTTCATAACCATGGAAAGGATCAAATTCAACCAAAGTAATTAACTCTGGGTCGACAGAGAATTCATAATCCTTATCATCAATAAAGATAGGTGAAGTAGCAAACTTAGGATCATATTTCATTCTAGCATTCAGAGATTTTTCTTTATACTTGCATAGTAATTTCTCTAGATCATCTCTGTCCTTACAAGCAAGAATATCTCTAGTTGTCTCCTTATTCATAACATAACCTTCTGGTACCTTAGGCAATTCATATCTAGGAAGGCTAGTTCTAGCAGGTGTTTCAGGAGTTTCAGTTTCAAGCTCATCATCAGCTTCATCAACATCATGTTGTATTACTCTAGCAATTTGTTCATCAAGGAAATCACCAAGTGGCACATCATCATTATCAAGCAAGGTACTAGCATCATCATAAGCATCATTCATAGTAGAAGTAGCATCATCAATAACTTTTGACATATTAGAATTGATAGCATGTGGTGGTGTTGCAAGTTTACTCAAAACAGAAGGTGAATCTAAAGGAGAACTGGATGGCAGTTCCTTACCTCCCCTCGTCTTTGAGGGAAATATCTTAGTCTTTGGATCCTTCAGATTCTTCATAGTGATAATATGATAATAATCCCAAGTGACTCAACAAATATAGCTATGCTCCCCGGCAACGGCACCAGAAAAAGGTCTTGATAACCCACAACTATAGGGGATCGCAACAGTTTTCAAGGGTAGAGTATTCAACCCAAATTTATAGATTCAACACAAGGGGAGCCAAAGAATATTTGAAGGTATTAGCAGCTGAGTTGTCAATTCAACCACACCTGGAGATTAATTATCTGCAGCAAAGTGATCAGTAGCAAAGTAGTTTGATAGTTTTGATAATAGTGACAGCAGCAACGGTAATAGTAACAGTGATAGCAGTAATTTTGTAGCAAGTGTAATAGTGATGATAGCAGTAGTAACTTAGCAGAAAAAATATAAGATAAATTCGTAGGCATTGCATCGGTGACTTGTTGGATGATATTCATCATGTGACAGTTATAACCTAGGGCGATACGACAGTAGCTCCAGTTCATCGAAATAATGTAGGCATGTATTCCGTAAATAGTCATACGTGCTTTATTAAAAGAACTTGCATGACATCTTTTGTCCTACCCTCCCGTGGCAGCGGGGTCCATATTGGAAAGTAAGGGATATTAAGGCATCCTTTTAATAGAGAACTGGAACAAAGCACTAACATATAGTGAATACATGAACTCCTCAAACTTCGGTCATCACCGAGAGTGGGCCTGGTTGTTGTCACTACGGGGTTGTTGGATCATAACCGTAGTAGGTGACTATAACTTGCAAGATCGGATCTAAAACATGGATATAATGATGAATTCATGAACGGTTCAGATCTGAGTTCATGGCACCCGGGCCCAAAGTGACAAGCATTAAGCATAGCAAAGTTATAGCAACATCAATCTAAGAACATAGTGGTTACTAGGGATCAGGCCCTTACAAAACTAACTCGATTACATGATGAATCTCATCCAACTCCTCACCGACCAGCGAGCCTACAAAAGAATTACTCACTCCCGGTGGGGAGCATCATGGAATTGGCCATGGAGATAGGTTGGTGAGGACGAAGAACGAAGTTCCCCCTCTCTGGAGCCCCAAACGGACTCCAGATCTGCCCTCCCGAGGAAGAATAGGACTTGGCGGCGGCTCCATCTCGTGGATCGCGATAATTCTTTCTCCCTGTTTTTTTTTGGAAATATGAGATTTTATAGTATCAGGGGGTCATCTGCGGGGCCACCACATGTGTACAACCCACCTAGGCGCGCCAGGAGAGGGGGCGTGCCCTGCTGGGTTGTGCCCACCCAGGTGCCCCTCTCCGGCAGGTCTTGGCTCCAGAAATTCTTATTACTGATATAAAAAATCCTTGCAATGTTTCGTTCCATTCCGAGAACTTTTATTTCTACACAAAAACAACACCATGGTAGTTCTGCTGAAAACAACGTCAGTCCGGGGTTAGTTTCATTGAAGTCATGCAAATTAGAGTCCAAAACAAGAGGAAAAGCGTGAGAAAAAGTAGATACGTTGGAGACGTATCATGGACAAATTTTTCGATATCGGCTTTCGCTTGAGGACAAGCGAGGTCTAAGCTTGGGGGAGTTGATACGTCCATTTTGCATCATGTTTTTATATTGATATTTATTGCATTATGGGCTGTTATTACACATTATATTGTTGGGGAATGTAGCATGCAATTTCAAAAAAAATCCTACGCTCACGCAAGATCTATCTAGGAGATGCATAGCAACGAGAGGGGGAGAGTGTGTCCACATACCCTCGTAGACAGAAAGCGGAAGCGTTTGATAACGCGGTTGATGTAGTCGAACTTCTTCTCGTTCCGACCGATCAAGCACCGAACGTACGGCACCTCCGAGTTCTGCACACGTTCAGCTCGACGATGTCCCTCGAACTCTTGATCCAGCAAAGTGTCGAGGGAGAGTTCAGTCAGCACGACGGCGTGGTGACGGTGATGGTGAAGTGATCCGCGTAGGGCTTCTCCTAAGCACTAACATGAATATGACCAGAGGCGTAAACTATGGAGGGGGGCGCCGCACACGGCTAGGAATCATTGTTGTGTGTTCTAGCGGTGCCTCCCCCCACATATATATAGGTGGGAGAGGGAGAGGGGCAGCAAGGGGCGCCCCAAGTAGGAGTAATCCTACTTGGGCACCTCCCACAAGTCGGCCTCCCCCTTCCATAAGTGTCGGAGGGGGAAGGAAAGAGAGGGGGGAGAGAAGGAAAGAGGGAGGCCAAATCCTCCCCTTTCCTTCTCCCTTCCCCTCCTTCCATCTCCTCCTATTTCAGCCTATATGGGGGCACACCAACCCACCAGGGGCTAGTCTGTCCTCTATTGGCCCATAAGGCCCATATCTTTGCCGCTCAGGTGCCCGGAACCCCTTTCCGGTGAACCGATACGTACCCGATACCCCTGGAACACTTCCGGTGTCCGAATACTATCGTACTATATATGAATCTTTACCTCTCGACCATTTCGAGACTCCTCGTCATGTCTGTGATCTCATCTGGGACTCCGAACAACATTCGGTCACCAAATCACATAACTCATATAATACAAAATCGTCATCGAACGTTAAGCGTGAGGACCCTACGGGTTCGAGAACTATGTAGACATGACCGAGACACCTCTCCGGTCAATAACCAACAGCGGAACCTGGATGCTCATATTGGTTCCTACATATTCTATGAAGATCTTTATCGGTCGTACCACAACGACAACATACATAATCCCCTTTGTCACCGGTATGTTACTTGCCCGAGATTCGATCGTCGGTATCTTCATACCTAGTTCAATCTCGTTACCGGAAAGTCTCTTTACTCGTTCTGTAATACATCATCCCACAACTAACTCATTAGTCACATTGCTTGCAAGGCTTATTATGATGTGTATTACCGAGAGGGCCCAGAGATACCTCTCCGATACTCGGAGTGACAAATCCTAATCTTGATCTATGCTGTCGGTGTACAAAAAGAGGGGTGCACTTTTGTACCCCTTTACCTATGCACGGGCAGTCGGAGCCGCGCCTACGGTCACGCCAAGCAGAACAGGGGAGGTGAGCCAAGCTAAGACCGAAGCGCAAAATAACAAAAGCGACGCCAAGGCCAAGACCACAAAGGGCAGAGGGACGAAGCAGGTTCCCCCGGCAAGACCCTTGCTAGGGCAGCCTCAGCAGCCCCTACAAGACCCTTGCCGGGGAGAATCGCCCCACACCAACAGAGTGAGCCACCCTTGAGCCCACGGTCCCCAACTCCATCATCCACGTGGGGCCAGGGCTCGGGAAGGCACCTCTGTGGTGGCATGCAGATCTTTGTGAAGACATATTCAAGATCAGATGAGGATTAGAAGACGACGAGGAAGGCCACCAGACCCCCAGCAAGGCCCTTGCCGGGGACAACAGCGCGCCACGGCAAGACCCTTGCCGGACCGCACGGCAAGACGCTTGCCGGGCCACTCGGCAAGGCCAAGGATGCCAGCAGGACCACCGACAGGCCCGCCGGCGACCAAGCTTCCACTCCCGTTCACATGCAGCTGCCAGCCCAACCAACTGGGCGGGCACCTGCGTGGCAACATGCAGTTTCTAGGCCAACTCATCGAGCGCATGCGTGGCGCATGCAGATCTTCGTGAAGGCTCCACCACCGCACCACCTCAGCTGCCTGCCTGCCTACATGGCACCGCACGCATCGCTGGCCAAGGCGCGTGTCGAAGCGAGGAGGAGCTGCGACGGACGGGACGTGCCTCGCCCCCGTCCCCGATAAAGCAAGGGGACACCTAAGCTACGCATTAAATGCGTCTTGTCCTGTAATACGAGCGATAAGCTCAGGGCACTGTGCACCTTTCCACCTCCTGTGTGCCACTATGGCAGCCCCTTCCGACTATAAAAGGAGGCCCACGGCATACTGGAGGAGGATTCGGCTCTTTCGAACCACACACTGACCACAGCTAGTTCGAGAGCTCAAGAACTCTCTGAAATACACCCACCAAAGCATGACTAGGGTTTTACGCATCCTCGCGGCCCGAACCTGGGTAAACGATCCTTGTGCTGTCTACTGGCCCTGCTCTTCTCGCAACCCCGCACCCCGGCAACCGTAGTAGGGATTCTTGTGATCCCATAGGTGTGGTTCCACACCGACATCTATGGCGCGCTATGTAGGGGCGCAATTGAGAGAATCTGGTCTAGTAGTTAGCCTAGCAGTTCTTCATCGCCATGGCTCCTAAGAAGAAGACGGCCACGACGATCGGCTCATTGGGAGCCGAACGGCCCGTGCCGGTGCAGACGAGCAGTGGACCGGTCGCGGACAGGACCCGGGCCGCGGTCCGCGAGCACCAGCATCCCCCAGATAGTCAGAGCCTGGCGAGCGGCGTCGTTCGTGCACCAGACGACTGGCCGCACGTCGCCAGATCTAAAGACGGAGCCGGGCCCCCCGCAGGCTGCGCGAGGCCCTCCAGTGGTGTCATTGTGCCACCCCCGGGCGGCACAGCGACCTCCAAGACACCGACACCGGCGACCACGGCGCGCTCTTCCCATGGTGCGCGCACCGAGCAGCGTCACCACATTGGTGACACTGGGCACCACCGTGGGAAGAGCCCTGTGCGCCATCCGCGAGACGAAGGGGTTCAGCACGCTCACCGAAGCGCTGGCGAAAATGGCACGCAGCCGCTGGGTCGTAACGGAGCTCCTTCTAACATAGTTAGAAGTCGAAGCGCGCCGCGATCCACACAGCTGTCGCCGCCGCCCACGCCAACGGAAGCTTTGGCGCGCGCGCAGCTGCTCCTCGACTTCCCTCCTGCTGTGGAGAAGCTTGACGAGTGGAGGGCCACCGCCCGGAGCCTCGTCGCCGTCGCAAACAAAGACGATCCGCGACCGGCGGGGCCCTCGTGTTGGCGCTCCATCGAGCCACAACATGCTGGCGCTGGGAGGACCGGGGGAGCTGCGGCCACGGTGCACTCTCCTCCTCGCGAGCCGCCGCGGGCGTCTGCCCGTCGCGACGACGCTTGTGATAACATCTCCATAGCATCGTCAGACCCGCGGACCCTCCGTGACCAGCGCCAGGTCCTTCGGGAGCGAGCTCACGAAGACGCTCGAACCACCTTCGAGTACCGGCGCAAAACGCGCCGCCAGTCGGACAAGCGGGCGGGACCCACTATGGACCACCCAGCACCGGGGGGCTCCGGCGGCCTACCTTACGAGGTGGGCTACCCGGCCTTTACCCGTGAGCTGCGGCAGTTCCAGTGGCCGTCCCACCGCACGTTCAAGCCCGACGTCGGCGAGAAGTACACTGGCAAGACCCATCCGTCCGAGTTCCTCAGCATCTACACCATCACGATGCAGGCTGCTGGGGCTCGCGATGACAAGGTGCTTGCCAACTATTTCCCGCTGGCGCTCAAGCCCAATGTGATGTCTTGGTTGTTGCACTTGCCGGTGGATTCCATTTCTTCTTGGTCGTTGGCGCCTTCAAAGGAGGCCACCAAGCTCATGGCCAGGCCAGTGATTTGCATATCATTCCCCAGAAGGAAGGGGAGACCCTGCGCAAGTACATCCAAAGATTCAGCCGGGTGCAGTACAACATCCCCGACGTTCATCCCGCTGCCGTGATTAGCGCGTTCCACCAGAACATGCGCAATCGCAAGATGCGCGAGGAGCTGGCGATGACCAAGGTTAAGGATGTGGCCGAGCTCTACGTTCTGGCTGATAGGTGCGCCCGGGCTGAAGAGGGAAGGAAGTACCCCGGCGAAGACGCCGGCGCGGAAACCGACTCTACCGATGCACGCCGCCACCCCGACGAAGAAGGGCCGGCGTCGCAACAGGAAACGCAAAGGCAAGGCCGTGCTTGCCGTTGAGGGATCCGGCGATACCAGTGCCAGCAAGAAGGTCAAGGCAGACGCCCCCGACAAGGAGATTGCCGGGTGCGCTGCCTGCCGGGCCTTGGCGGCTACCGACAAGCCAGGAAGCTCCGGCAAGCAATACTGCAAGATCCACCGCACCAAGGGCCACGACCTCCAGAATTGCCGACAAGTCGAGCTGCTTGCTGAGAAGCAAAAGGCTGAGTACGAGAGGCGGGACAAGGAGAAGGACCAGGACGGTGTCGAGGGATCCGGCAAGAAGCGTGGCGGCCAAGGAGGCCGCCCCGGCAAGGACAACCAGCAGGAGAGGCCCGCCCGTGGCCGCGACAAGAAACAAGAAGATGATGATCACGACGAGAACGACGAGTCTGGTGAGCAAGGGTTCCAGAAGGCTACGGAGGCCATGTACGTCAATGGCGGTGCCTCGCTGCATACCTCTCACCGCCAGCTCAAGCAATGGGCGCGTGAGATTATAGCAGCAGAGCCGTCGTTCGACACTCAGAAGCCGCTGAAGTGGTCCGGCACGCCCCTCATCTTTGACGTCGAGGACCACCCTGACCGCACTGCCGCGGTCGGGTGTTTGCCATTGGTGGTCTCACTAACGATACGCAACATCAGGGTGAATGAGATGTTGGTTGACGGCGGGGCCGGCCTGAACCTGATCTCGCCTGTCGTGATCAAAAAGTTGCAAATCCCCGATAGAGACCTCGAGGAAACGGGCACGTTTCAAGGGGTCAGTCCGGGGAGGAGCCAGCCGAAGGGGAAGGTCACGCTGCCCATGACATTTGGAGGAGAGTTGAACTACAGGACGGAGAGGATCGTCTTTGACGTGGCCGAGATCCCCTTGCCCTACAACGGGATCCTCGGCCGCCCAGCACTTGCCAAGTTCATGGCGGCGTCACACTACGCCTATAACATGCTAAAGATGCCTGGGCCGTTGACCATCATCTCCGTCCCCTCCGACAAGAAGGACACACTGATCTGCGCCGACCAACTCTACCGGGAAGCAGTTGCAGCAGCTGCCGTCCAGGCACCTGCTCCTGCCGCTGAAGGCCCGGGAGGGAAGAAGAAGCCCGGCAAGACCTCTCGCACCCACTCCGGCGAGCGCACCTCCTCGGAGTGTTGTGCTACCGTCGAGGACGTGCTAGAGAGCTCTACCGACAAGAGCAAGAGATCCAGAGCCGAGCCGCCGCAGACCAAAAAGGTGCTCGTCAGGGAGGATGGCACGGGAGGGCCCTTCACCATAGGCTCCACCCTCGACAGCAAATAGGAAAGCGCGCTCGTCACCTTCCTGCGGGCGAATGTCGATGTGTTTGCGTGGCAAGCATCTGACATCCCCGGTGTTCCCAGGGAGGTGATTGAGCACCACCTAGCCGTCTGCCCCCATGCGCGGCCCGTCAAGCAGAAGGTCAGAAAGCAGGCTCTGGAGAGGCAGGAGTTCATCACAGAGGAGATCAGGAAGTTGGAAGCGGCAGGTTTGGTGAGAGGAGTGCTCCACCCGACGTGGTTGGCCAATCCGGTAGTGGTGCGCAAGGCGAATGGGAAGTGGAGGCTGTGTATTGATTACACAGATATCAATAAGGCTTGTCCTAAGGACCCCTTCCCGTTGCCACACATCGACCTGATTGTTGACTCCATAGCCGGGTGTGATCTGTTATCTTTCCTCGACGCCTACTCCGGCTACCACCAGAACTTCATGACAAGAGAGGATGAAGAGAAGACAACATTCATCACCCCATGTGGTACGTATTGCTTTTTAGGGATGCCTTTCGGGTTGAAGAGTGCTGGCTCAACGTTCGCAAGAGCAGTCTAGATTGGTTTTGAACCTCAGCTCCATAGAAATATGGAGGCATACATGGATGATATAGTGGTCAAAACCAAGGACGGGCCGACTCTTGTGCAAGATCTGGAAGAGATATTTGGCAACCTGCGCAAGATCAACCTCAAGCTGAACCCTGAGAAGTGTGTCTTCGGCGTCCCGTCCGGCAAGCTTCTCGGGTTCTTTGTGTCACAGCGCGGGATCGAGGCAAACCCAGACAAAATCAAGGCTATTGAGCAGATTGAGGCGCCCAACGGATCAAAGATGTGCGTCGGCTCACCGGCTGCGTTGCCGCCATGAGCCGATTCATCTCCAAGTCCGCCGAGCACGCCCTTCCTTTCTTCAAAATCTTGAAGAAGGCAGGTCCAATGGAGTGGACCCCAAAAGCCGAGGCAGCATTGCAGGATCTAAAGAAATACCTTTCCTCCACGCCAATACTAGTTGCGCCTAAACCACAAGAGTCATTGCTGCTATATCTGGCGGCGACGAATCAAGTGGTCAACGCTGCACTGGTGGCACAGAGGGAGGTCGACGAGGAAGCAGTGACGGTGGCAGAACCAGCGGATGGCAAGCCAAAGATTCCCTCGGCAGGGCCTGGTGCCGGCAAGGCGCGACCCCCGACAGAGTCTGATGCCACCAAGGCAGTGCCCGCGCAGTCGAGTGAGGTGGTTCAGAAGAAGAAGATGATGCAGCACCCGGTTTACTTTGTCAGCTCCCTCTTGCAGGGGGCTAGGTCGAGGTATTCCGTTGTGCAAAAGTTGCTCTTCGGCCTCCTTATGGCCTCGGGGAAGCTGCGTCATTACATCCAAGCCCACGAGACCACTGTCGTCACCCACCTCCCGTTGCAACGGATACTACATAACCCAGATGCAACCGGAAGGATTGTGGAACGGGCCTTGGAGATATAAAGTTTTGGTTTGAAGTTTGAAAGTACCTCGACAATTCAGAGCAGAGTCTTGGCGACGTTCATTGCAGAATGGACCTCGACGCCTGACGAAGAAATCCAGGAGACCACTTGCCCAGGCAAGGAAGCAGACCATGACTGGATCATGTACTTTGATGGGGCTTTCTCGCTGCAAGGCGCCGGTGCCGGTGTGCTGCTTGTCGCGGCCATCGGAGAGCACCTCAAGTACGTGATCTAGATGCACTTCCCCAGGGAGATGTCCACCAACAACACTCTTGAGTACGAGGGATTGCTTGCCGGTCTCAGGATCGCGGCAGACCTCGGGGTTAAGAAACTCATCGTCAGGGGTGACTCGCAGCTCGTTGTCAGACAGGTCAACAAGGATTATCAGAGCCCATTGATGGAGGCTTATGTAGATGAGGTGAGGAAGCTGTAGGAACGCTTTGACGGCATCCAAGCGGAGCACATCCCCCGAGTGGAAAACGACATCGCCGATTACCTGTCAAAGCGTGCTGCATTCAAGCTACCTGTGGAGCCAGGTACCTTTTTGCTCCGGTTAACTCAACCATCCATCGAGCCATCGACGGGGCAGAACAAGCGGAGGAAGTCAGGTCCCGGCGAGTACTTTCCTACCGAGCCCCCTGGGGCTGCCGGCAAGGGTGTTGTCGCGGACGCTGAGCCTGCCCAAGAGCAACTGGCTCCGGCGGGGCGTCAAGCTCTGGCCGTAGAGACAGCCACTCCCATGGCGGAAGAAATGCCTTTGGTCCTTGCCGTCGAGCCCCAGGCTCCGGCATGGGCGCAACATACCGTCCAATTCCTCCAAACAGGGGAGCTTCCTGAGGAGCAGGAAGAAGCAGAAAAAGTAGCCCGTCGGTCCGCCCTGTACCAGTTCGTCGATGACGTCCTTTACAGGAGAAGGCCAAACGGTGTGAAATTGAAGTGCATCCCCCGGGAGGAAGGACTGGAGCTGTTGGCGGAGATACACGAAGGCATATGTGGCTCCCACATGGGGTCGAGGGCCCTTGCCGGGAAGGCATTCCGGCAAGGTTTCTTCTGGCCCACCGTCCTCGAGGATGCGACGGCACTAGTAACCAAGTGTGAAGCGTGCCAGTTCCATTCAAAGAAGCTTCATCAACCAGCTCAAGCCCTTCAAACAATCCCTCTCTCCTGGCCATTCTCGGTCTGGGGGCTCGATATACTGGGCCCTTTCCCCCGCGCTATCGGGGGCTTTGAGTACTTGTACGTTGCAATCGACAAGTTCACAAAGTGGCCGGAGGTGGAAGCAGTGAGTCAGCCGTCAAGTTCTTCAAGGGACTGGTCTGCCGTTTTGGTCTGCCAAATAGAGTCATCACCGATAACGGCATGCAGTTCACAAGCCACACCTTCATGCAATACATTCAAGACCTCGGTAGCAAGGTCGTCTGTTTTGCTTCCGTGGCACACCCACAGAGCAACGGCCAAGCGGAGAGGGCAAATGCTGAAGTGTTGCGAGGCCTGAGAACGAAGACCTTTGACAAGCTGCACAAGAGTGGAAGGTGCTGGATTTATGAGTTGCCGGCAGTTCTTTGGTCGATCAGGACGACGCCAAATCAAGCCACCGGCCAGACACCTTTTGCCCTGGTATACGGGGCAGAAGCAGTTCTCCCCACGGAACTCATATACGGGTCACCTCGAGTGCTCGCTTATGATGAGCTTGAGCAAGAGCAGTTGCGCCAAGATGACGCGACGCTCCTTGAGGAAGACCGTCTTCGGGCGGCTGTGAGAGCAGCACGCTACCAGCAAGCCTTGCGCCGCTACCATTGCCGCAAGGTTCATGCCCAAAGCTTTGAGGAAGGCGACCTTGTTCTTCGGCGCGTTCAGTCAGCCAAGAATTCCAACAAGTTGACGCTGAAGTGGGAAGGCCCTTATCGGGTAATGCGAGTCATCAGGCCCGGCGCAGTCCGCCTGGAGACCGAAGATGCCATCCGAGTGAGCAACTCCTGGAACATCGAGCATCTTCGCAAATTTTACCCATAAGGCGTGGCTTGCCGGGCCTCCCGGCAAGCCACCTTTTGTAAAAGCTTTGCCGGCAAGGCATGTGACCCTTTGTACAAAGCCAGGCGCAGACCATGAGCATAAATAAATGAAGCGATGGCGCCCTAAGTCATAGCATGCATGCTAGGTCGAGTCTCTTCCTTGGTTAGGGTTGATAGTGCTTAGCGGCGACTAACCCCTAGCCTAGAGGTCGAGTGCGCGTCTATCTGTTTCTTTTATGTCCTCCTTTGGTTCGCAGGGCACATGAGCACTTCTGCTGAGCTACTTGGGAAGAAGGAAACGGACCGGCGTCCCGACCCCGGCAAACCAGAGTTGCCGGGGGCTGCAAGGATAAGGACCCAACCGCGGCAAGATGAGGTTGCCGGGGGCTGCAGATCCAGATAAGTCTTTCATCCTCTATCATGCATTTCGGAACGGAACTGGGGCATGTGGAACCTCGTTTTTATCTCTAAGCCGCCGTGCTCCCCTTTGTCCTATACCTAAGGGTCATTTCCTGGGTCCGGATTTGGTTGTAGCCGCGGCGGCAAGGAGGTAGAACGAGGAGCCTAAAGCCCACTCCATCCCTGCCTCCGCCAAGAGCGCGAGAATGGTCAAGTGGAGTGGGGGGACGGCAAGGCCTGTAGCCGGGCGAAAAACGTTTATCTTAAACAATAACGAGGACTCGCTCCTTGTCGCGGGATTTACCCACGAACGAAAAACCCGGCAAGCATCCCTTTTCCATTAAAAACATCCCATACAAGTACAGTTCATACGGAATGAAAAACATGAGCAAGGGGATTACAAGTTCTAAATTTAACGAAGGCCCGCAGGCTTACAAACTAAAAAACAGATAAGATGCCCGTAATCCCTTTCTTGTCCCTCTCCTCAGGAGGCAGGTCAAGGAGGCGAAAGGGCAAAAGGGGCGCCTAGGCGAGCTACGAGCAGCAGAAAGCACCAAGAGAACACCTCGGCGGCCGCCCCCGGGTGGGCCGGTGATGACGGTGCCGGGAAAAGAGCTGGAAGATGAGGCGGCAGGACCGGCAATACGCGATGAAGGCGTCGGTGCCCACGTACTCCGAGTTGACGGCCTTGCCGCCCGCCCTCTTCCTCTTCCGCAGCCTCCCGATGCCAGCCGCCCAAGGAGACGGCCCCGAGAAGTTCAAGGAGCTGGCCCCGCCCCGGCAAACCTCTGCCGGAGGAGCGGCCAGGTGCAGATGTTGCTGCTGCCTCACCCGCCCAGGCGCGGGGCGTCCGACGCCTAGTCGGACTCGTCCCGTCATCTGCCCCGCTGTCCTCCTCATCAGTTTCGCTCGAGGAAGAGCTTCCATCGTCGGAATCTCCGTTAGAGGAGCTCTCCACGCAGCACTTGAGGCGAGTTCCGAACTCCCCGAAGACCTTGATGGAGAGCAGGCCGTCCTCCATTAATTTGAAATAGAGGACGAGCCCCGCCGTCAGGCTATGGATGCGAGCAAACGTCTTCCACCCACGACGGAGGTACATGACCCGAGGAGCCGGGAAGTCGACGTCTGTGACACCCCAAAATTTTGACCTTGTTTTCTTTATTAAAAATTTTGCCAGGAAATAAAAACTTTCCATTTTTTTTTCAAGATTTACCCTTTTGTTATTGTGGATTTTTACTCCAAGTGGAAACTTTCAAAAGATATTGTTGGACTTATATGCCCTCTTTATAAAAACAATCCTTTATCAGGGGATTTATTTGCATAATTGTTTCTCAGAGCTTTATCCTTTTAAAAATGATCTTTCAAGAGAATTTAGAGCCTGTTTTGCACTGCAATCATTTGACAAATGCCTTTAAATATTCCACCAAAATTTGGGGATGTCATGTGATGCTTCCACATCACTTTTATGCAAAAATATCTGTTGGCCATTGGAGATTTTGAGCTCTACACCAACTTTTCCAATCTGGTCCAGTGGGCACTTTGCACTACAACCCATTTAAATATTTCTTTAAAAATTCTTCCAAGTGTTTGGAGATGTCAGTGGATGCATACAATTCATCTTCATGCAAAAATCCAGTGATGTTCTTTGAAAAATTTGAGTGAATCACCCTCTTTTTCATTCTGGCCCAATTTGGTGATTTGTACAGCAACTCTATTTTATTTTGCTCCAATGCCCATGACCTTTTTCCTACTTTTAACCCTTCCTTCAAAACCCTTAAGTCCAGGAGAGTGGACTCATTGGAGGTTTTTAAGTGCATGCTATAAACCCTTTTTTTTTCTGTCCAAAACTGTGGTTTTGCAAAACTTGCACTAACAAGTTTCTGGTTTTGCCCATATGATCTTGACATCATCTCCTACACCTAAAGAGACCCTGATCTGGAGATTTTGGCCACTCCAAGAGTTGCCTAAGTGCACTTGGCATTCTGTCGGACAGTTGATGTGCACAGTCTGTTTTGGCATAAGTTCTTTGTTTGCACTGTGATCTTGCTCCAATGACCCAGCAACCATGTCCACTGAGCTCCTAGCTACCTCTACCCCTGTCTTGTTCATTGCCAACTCCACCCTCGCGCTCTGCACCGCCCTAGCATTTCGTCGAGCAGGTTCCGTGCATGCTCTGGGCGCGCCTAGAGCGCACGTTTTGCACGCGCGTGCATTGAGCCGCCGCGTCGCACTGCCGCAGTCGACGCGACCCGTCCCTGGCCCCTGCTCCACCGCTGAGCCGCGCACTACGCTCGCCCACTCTCCACGCCACCCCTGGCGCCCTGCAGCGCCGCTGGCAGAGCTATTGGCGGCACGCCGGCGTCGGCAGCGAACCACTGGCATGGACGGCGCCGCCCAAGCCACCCCAGCGCGCCAGCTGCCCCCGTGAACAGCCCGGTCTTATCCCGAAGCTCGTCGGCACGCGCTCGTCGCCGCCACGTCGCCCTGCGGCTACAACACGGCTGTCGCCGGCGATCTTATCCTCAGCCGCCGCGCCCAACCCCGAGCACCTATTTAAGGGACCCCCGAACTCGTGCAAGACCTCAGGCAACCTCAGACTGTTCCCCAACTGCGGCCGGTTCGGCCGCCGCCAAGCTCCGGTGAAATACATCACAACCAGCCACTCTCTCGCCCAACCGACGCCACCAGTAGCTTCCCCTTGTCCTTGCGGAGCTGCCCAACTACCCAACCTCGATCGGAGACCACCGGAGCCCAAAACTCACTCCACTCCCGTAGCCCTCTCCGCCGCGGAGCTCGCTGCCGGTGACTTACTCCGCCCCCGCCTGCCCAACGACCACCAAGAGGACCGCCCCAGTCTGTCCGTTCCATCCCCGCCCTCGGGTGCCCGTGAAGAGCCGCCATTCGTCGACGGCGATCGCCGGAGGCCGCCACCGTTCGGGCAGAGAGAGAGGAGGGAGGGAAGAACGGTCAAACCTGACCAGTGGGCCCTCTGGACCCACTGTCAGTGACCCGCGCGCCGTCCCCTCTGTTTAAGTGAAAGCGTATAACCACAGAGTACGTCTCCCCTACCCCGAAAGAGTATTCCCCTCGAAACGTTTTCTTTTCTGGTTTTATTTAAAAACAGAGTTTTGACCAGGCTTTGACCAACTATAACTTTTAAAATAAAACTCCAAATGAGTTGATTCTTTTTCCTACCTCTCTCAAATTCCATCTAGTTTATTTTAAGATTTATTTAAAAAATATTTGAGACAACTTTTTGTACTGTGTTTGTAATATTTGTTATTTGGATATTTCTCAAAATAGGATTTTGGAGAGAAGGGAAAGCCTTCGAAAAGTGCATCCTTTGCATACTCTTGAAGGCAAGCATTTCTGAACTCTGGCATAATATTTTGTTGTGGTGTTCTGATACGATTACAGCACCACTTGACTAGAAGTATGCGTTATCTTTATGTAACGATAAAGTCTAGTGCACGAGTGTCGGAGTAATTGGACACGGGTATCCCGAAGACGGCAAGACAATATTTCAAGACATCGGGGCTAGCAAAGCCCCTCAGTCCGACTGCCCGTCCGCTCCTGCCGGCTCCCCGTCCGACTGCTCCACCCGGCCGGCTGCCAGCTGATCGACTGCACCGACTAGCCGGCTGCCGACTGCAGTCCGACCCGGCATCGACAAGACCCTGACGAGACGGCCATACCGCGGACAAGACAACCGTACCGCAACACCATCATGTATAGTGTCACTTGTCCCCTGGCACTATTCATGAAGTGACCTAGGGGACAAGCATGACATGCACCATGCCTTGCTCCCATACCTCCACATAGCTTAGATACAAAGCTACCCTCTCCTATAAAAGGAGACACACATGCATACATGCTGACGAATGGACTCACGTACACCGACAAGCAAGCTAGCTAGCAAGAGAGCTAGCTAGCCATCCATCCATCCATCCCCACGGGCAAGCATGCCCAAGCATACACATGCGGCCATGCTCATGGCCGGCCACCAAAGCATGCCTTGTGCATGCATATATGGAGCCAGATGCCCATGACACCGCCCCCAGATACATCTCTAGGAGCACTTTGTATTGCCCGATGTACACCCCAGATATATATACTGAGACATGCAGGAGTAGGGGTATTATCTCTCCGGAGAGCCCCGAACCTGGGTAAACTAGCGCGTGCTACTCGCATACCCGCTCCCGGTCCTATCAGCAGTAGTCTTACCCTCACACTAAGCCCTTGTGGCATCTTTCGACTCGCAAGCCCCCCGTGAGAACACCACGACAGTTGGCGACCACCGTGGGGCGGTACTATGCTACCGCGCAGCTGCTGGTTTCGTAGTCCGGGCGGGACCATCTTCGCCATCACCACCGCGGCGTCGTGCCGTCCCTTCGATAGCGGCCGAGGGCTCGATATCGATACACCCTCGGAATGGCCGCGAGGGGCGGCGCGTCCTCGCCTTAGGCCTCGCCTTCCTCATCATCACCGCGGCGTCGCGCCGTCCCTCCGATAGCGGTCGAGGGCTCGATATCGACACGCCCTCGGAATGGCCGCGAGGGGCGGCGCGTCCTCGCCGCCGGGACCATCTTCGCCATCACCGCCGCGACGTCGCGCCGTCTCTCCGGTAGCACTCGGGGGCTCGACTTCGACCCGCCCCCGGAGCGGCCGCGCGGGACGGCGCATCCTCGTCGTCGGCCTCGCCGCCTTCGTCATCACCACCGTTGCAGCGCTGGCAGTCCGTCCGCGTGTGCGCCGCGTCGCCTCGCTTCGGTCGGCCACGTCGCTCCGTCCGCTGCCCTCCGCGCCGCGTCTCGCTCCAGCCGGAGCGTGCGGCCGCTCCTCCATACATGGCTCGTACAATGCTCAGATACACCATCTGTACGAGATGTGAGATGACCATATCCCAGATACAAGCCAGATAATCGCCATATACCAAACCATGCGTGCTCGACTCCACTCACGGCCGCTGCTCCTCGCATTGCTGCCGCCATGCTACTGCGGTTCAGCTGAGCACCCCACCATGCCCGCCCTCCAGCTCGCCCGCGGCCACACCCGCGTGCTCGTCGTGCCTGCTGCTCGGGCGCGGTTGCTCCCTCAACCGTCGCAGCTCCAGCCTCTGATGCACCCCGGCTTCCTCAGCCTACGCGCGCCCACGCCCGTCCTGGCTCGGCGTTCGCGTGCCCGCGGGCTCTGGCTCAGTCTTGCGGCTCAGCCTCGCCACACGGTCCGCCTGCGTCGCGCCGCCTATTCAGCGCCGGAAGCTCCGATTTCCGCCTAGCCGACTCCGCCAGCTCGTCGGCCTCCTCCAACGCCTGCCGGGTCGTCCTCGCGCACCGGCTCCCGTGCCTGCCGGGTCGTCCTGACACGCCGGCTCCTGCGCCCGCCGGCCCGTCCTCGTGTCTCGGTCGCTCCGCCATCGACCACGCCGGGCGTCGCGCCCGGCCGCCCGGCCTCCACGCCAGTCGGCATCAGTGTGCAGAGGCCGGCTGCTCCGTCTGTTCGCCCGCATCGCCCTGGGCCGGCTGCTGCTCCGCGCCGGCGTCGCCCAGCGCATCTGCCTCGCTCTACTATGCGCGCCGACTCCCGAGCTCGGCCTCCCGTTGCCGGCACCGCTTGGCCTCGCTTCCGACCTCTTCGCGCCGGCTCCTCCCCGCCGGGTGCTCCGCGCCGGGTCCCCTGCACTGGCTCCGGCTTCCCACAACCCGGCCGGCCGGCTCCGCCCCCAGCCTTCTCCGCTAACCCGGACGGCAGGCTGGGCCGCCTCCGCCTCCTCCACGAACAGCGCCGGCTCGCCCACTCCGCCGGGCCGCCTCCCCGCGCCACCTCCTAGGACCGGCTCCGCCTGCTCCGCCGGGCTGCCTCCTCGCACCGGCTCGGCCGCGCGCGCTTGCCCCACCTCGAGCCCGGCCGCGTCCGGCTCCCCGGTGCCGCCCCGCGCCCCGCCGGGTCCGGTGAGCGTCGCCTCCACCTGCGACCGGGTCGCCTCCTGCGCGCCCCCACGCTGGCTCCGCCCCGCACGCGCGTCCCTCCGCCGCCTTGTGCTGGCCCGACCGCCTGCCGCCCGCGCCGGCTCCCCTCGCTCACCGCCTGCCGTCTCCGCCGCAACCCAGCCGCCGGCTTCGCCGCGACCCGGCCGCCGACTACCGCCATCCCGCTCCTGCCGACTGGAGAAAAAGAAAGGGCCGACTGCCCCACACGAGAAGCAAAAACCAAAAAAAAGGGGAGGGGTGGCGGGTGAGAGAAGTCAGGGGCCGGCTGCCCAGGCCGGCTGAGAAAGAAGTGGCCGAGTCCTGAAAAAAAAGAGAAGGAAAGAAAGAGGTCGGCTGGGACAAAGAAAAGGAAAAACTCCGTCTATCCGTCCGCCTGCTTCGTCACTCGGACGGCCGGATGCGACCTGGCCTGCCTGTCCGCCTCGACGCCTGGCTGGTCGAACCTCGGCCCGAATCTCGGGGGCTACACCCAGCGGCTGCGCTAACGCGCCCCCGCGAGGAGAGAAGACAAAGTAGTCGCCGGGAGATCCGGCCCGACTGCTCAGCAGTCGGCCCGAATCTCGGGGGCTACACCCAGTGGGTGCGCTGACGCGCCCCCGCGAGGAGAGAAGACAAAGTAGTCGCCGGGAGATCCGGCCCGACTGCTCAGCAGTCAGCCCGAATCTCGGGGGCTACACCCAGCGGGTGCGCTGACGCGCCCCCGCGAGGAGAGAAGACAAAGTAGTCGCCGGGAGATCCGGCCCGACTGCTCAGCAGTCGGCCCGAATCTCGGGGCTACACCCAGCGGGTGCGCCGACGCGCCCCCGCGAGGAGAGAAGACAAAGTAGTCGCCGGGAGATCCGGCCCGACTGCTCAGCAGTCGGCCCGAATCTCGGGGGCTACACCCAGCGGGTGCGCTGACGCGCCCCCGCGAGGAAAGAAGACAAAGTCATTGCCGGAAGATCCGGCCCGACTGCTCAGCAGTCGGCCCGAATCTCGGGGGCTACACCCAGTGGGTGCGCTGGCGCGCCCCCACGGAGACAAGACAAGAGTTTTGTCCGGTTGCCAGCAGCCGGCAGAAGAAGAAAAAGGGCGCTGCAAGACGCCTCGCCGCCTGGCCGGTCGAGCCTGACCGACCGGGACCCTCCTTCGAGCGCCCGGGGGCTCGAAGGCTACACCCAGCGGGTGCGCCGGCTCTCCGGCAAACTCCGCCTCAGCCACACGAAAATCAATGTGAGCCCCTCACCCGCAGATTTTTTCACCGCGAGAGCACGGATAACCCCGAGCGATGCTCGGGGTCTATCTCCGCATTTCATTACAGTTGCATCACTGTTCGCCCCGGCACCAGCTAGAGTTGGCCCGGGGGCTGGCCCCTTGGCCTGAGACGTTAGTTCCCGCAGACGGCTTAGTAGCGTGCGCGGTATGAAAAACCCACTCTTAGTCACAGACCGCAGAGCGGCTGTCCGACTGGCAAGAGTGAACGCTGAAGGCCACCCACGCGAAAAACGTCTGGGAAGAAAAACGCTTCGGGTGACCCGACCGTTTTCTTTATGAGTATCTACTCGGTTAAATTCGCTCCCAGAGTCTGAGTATTGTACAGTCCACTCCGCGGCCCACTCTCAGCCACAGACCGCAGAGCGGCTGTCCGGCAAGCGAGAGCACAAGCCAAAGAGCGGAGGGAACATGAAAAAGATTGAAGGGGGCTCGGACGAGACCGAGTCGGCACCCTCCGCATAAAACTTGCAGTGCTAAAAAGCAATCATTTGATATATCTGCATGGACTAACTTTGTCTTTTGCATGATCATGAACACTCGCGAAAAAACCTCCGCCCGACTTTGCCATGTTGCCCGGAGGCTTGGGGGCTACTGTCGGAGTAATTGGACACGGGTATCCCGAAGACGGCAAGACAATATTTCAAGACATCGGGGCTAGCAGAGCCCCTCAGTCCGACTGCCCGGCCGCTCCTGCCGGCTCCCCGTCCGACTGCTCCACCCGGCCGGCTGCCAGCTGACCGACTGCACCGACTAGACGACTGCCGACTGCAGTCCTACCCGGCATCGACAAGACCCCGAGGAGACGGCCATACCGCGGACAAGACAACCATACCGCAACACCATCATGTATAGTGTCACTTGTCCCCTGGCACTATTCATGAAGTGACCTAGGGGACAAGCATGACATGCACCATGCCTTGCTCCCATACCTCCACATAGCTTAGATACAAAGCTACCCTCTCCTATAAAAGGAGACACACATGCATACATGCTGACGAATGGACTCACGTACACCCACAAGCAAGCTAGCTAGCAAGAGAGCTAGCTAGCCATCCATCCATCCATCCCCACGGGCAAGCATGCCCAAGCATACACATGCGGCCATGCTCATGGCCGGCCACCAAAGCATGCCTTGTGCATGCATATATGGAGCCAGATGCCCATGACACTGCCCCCAGATACAGCTCTAGGAGCACTTTGTACTGCCCGATGTACACCCCAGATATATATACTCAGACATGCAGGAGTAGGGGTATTATCTCTCCGGAGAGCCCCGAACCTGGGTAAACTAGCGCGTGCTACTCGCATACCCGCTCCCGGTCCTATCAGCAGCAGTCTTACCCTCACACTAAGCCCTTGTGGCATCTGTCGACTCGCAAGCCCCCCGTGAGAACACCACGACAACGAGTGCTTTTCTTTGGAGGTATTTCGTGGTCAGCTATGGTTACGCTAGTGTTTTGGATCACCCTCGTGAGCTCCTCATGCATACCGGAAGGAAGCTGGGAAAGTCGTGGTCTTGGGTAGACACGAGCTTGTCTCTAGTTCCTCGTCGAGACGAGTATGTCCGGTATGGCATGGTGAGGCTTGATGAGTGGTGATTTATTTCCCTTAATGGTAACATTGTTGGTTACGCTGATCATCCGGAGATTTCTTGGACCACCCGAGTCAGTCGTAGGTCAAGTCTTGATCAGTAACTTCACTATTTGATTGTACTACCGCTTGTCCCTGTCACAGACGGGGTATGGTTCAGTAAGTTGTCAACCCCTTACCAGAGCACACACCGTACAAAGAGGCCATGGTGGAAGATACCGGGTGCATCCAGTAGGCATGCCACCTGGTCCGGGGGCATGGGTGTTTCCGGTTGGGACCGAGAGGGGGGCACCCCTTAGAGCGCGCGGATATAAATTTGATCCCATGCTACGTCGAGGTTGTAGCCTCCCCACTTAGAGTTTCGCTTGGCAGGTGTAGTGGGTGATTCCAGACACCGGTGAGTTAAGCTGGTGTGTGCAGGTCGGGCGTGTTTTCAATTAAAAGGCCGTAGGCGGAATTAGTCCTGAAGGACTAAATAAATCCGTTACTCGTGGGTGGAAAATACACCCTCTGCAGAGGTCATATCCATTTGGATAACCATGTTCATGAGTAAGGACTTCAGTCTGAGATAGACCGATATTCGGATGGAGAACGAATTAACTAGAGCTCAGCGACGGTTCTCGGATGGAGACACGGCTAACTGGATCATAGTAACGGTATTCGGATGGAGAACGAATTAGCTGGATCTCAGCAACGGCCTTCGGATGGAGAAACGGCTAGACTAGATTTTGCTTACGACCTGTGACATCTGAGGATCTTGTTTTATTATTATTGTTATTATGGACTAACCATCTGCATTACGTACCTTATGGAGTATCCCTAGGAAGGTTCTACCTCATGGATATTCATTGTGATTATCTTTTATAAGCCCTTTATGTGGTGTCGCTCAGACGCCCGACTGTGGCATGTTTGTCTTTTACTTTCAAATTAAGCCCTTTATGTGGTGTCGCTCAGACGCCCGACTATGGCATGTTTGTCTTTTACTTTCAAATTAAGCCCTTTATGTGGTGTCGCTCAGACGCCCGACTGTGGCATGTTTGTCTTTTACTTTCAAATTAAGCCCTTTATGTGGTGTCGCTCAGACGCCCGACTGTGGCATGTTTGTCTTTTACTTTCAATATAAGCCCTTTATGTGGTGTCGCTCAGACGCCCGACTGCGGCATTGTTAATTTACATTGCAACCTTTCGAGGAGTCATTTTAGACACTCGCTCAGTGCATTTCTTTTACTTCCGTATTGCATGTCCATACTTCCTCTGCATGCGTGCATCACAGATTCTCGTTTACTTCATGGCAGACTTATCATCTTAAATGTTTGCGAGTACATTCAAACGTACTCACTGGCTTGTCCCTGGCTATTGTCTTGGCCAGATTTCTTGCCTGGAGATAAGCATCGCGACGACAGCCCCGGAACCTGCATTCTGGCGATAGCAGCCTCGCGAAGATAGGAGTTATCCTGGTCAGCTGTTCTTGTGGGAAATGGAGTCCCATAGACGCAGATGTACCTCAAACCGCTTCCGCCATCAACCACTAGAAACCCAATGTTGTACTCCTAGGCCACAATGGTCTTGTACTACATATTTTTGTACCTTGCTTGGAATTCTTGTATCAAGTTGGTGTCTCATCAGCTAACAGTAATCCTGGGGCTGGTGAGCACAAAGGCCGTTTTGTGGAAGTTGATATCCCGAAAATCCGGTCGTGACAACGTCGACCCGCGTGCCCCCATTCCCACAACCCCTCATGTGCAATCTGAGGGATTGGGGCCGGTCACGCTCCATCTCCCGAGCAACCGGGGCGGGAAGACGGAGACGGCGACGCGGAGGCCGGCGCAGCCTGATGAAGAACTCGCGGGGCTGGTCTCCGACATGCCCTTCCATCGGGAAAGGCACCATTGGCGGAGGCGAAGCCGGCTAGCCGCCCCGTCCTCCTCTTCTCCGAGTACTACGACCTCTGCCACGGCCTCGCCCCTCCCTCTTCCCCTCGCGGCTGGTTCCACCACCACGGGTTCAGAAGGAGGAGGGACGCGCTGTCGAGCGGCGACCCTCGCCGCCACCGTCGAGGGACCCGGGTTCCCTTTCTCCATGGCGAGTGAAGGGAAAAAGCAGAAGCAAGAGGAGATAGGTGACACAAGAATGTGGGACGCCAACCCCCCTCCCCCCTCTTTATAAAGGGGGGGCTCGGGGCTCGGCCGCCCCGCTCGGCCAATCCAGCCACCGGAGGCGCAGGGAATCAGGACCGACCCGCTGCCCCAACCAGTGACGGCCCGGTTTCCCGCCTCCACCGCTTGCCACCCCAGGCGCATGAAGGACGCGTGGCGCACATGCAGAACTGAGGGGACGGGTGAAGCAAAATGTCCCCACCCCGTGATCGTGGGGAGTGGACGCCTTGAAGACCGCGGCCTGGCCCCATTCAGTAAATGAGCCGCGCCTCCACGCCTCCCTCTTTTTACGGGCAAGGCGCGAGCCGCCTCTTTACTGCTATGTGACGCATGCATGCAGAAACCGCCCCACGCATGCCGCACACGTCACGCACACCCCTCCACGCTGCGCCGCGCGCGCGGGTCATGGGAAGCGCTGTGCGTGAAAAGTCTTACCGCAGTAAAAACCGCTCCGCCTGCCCACGCACCGTTTTGGGCCTGGCCCAACAACGTGTCGCGCTTATGTGTGGCCCAGGCCCCGGGGCTCCTGTCGGTGTACAAAAAGAGGGGTGCGCTTTTGTACCCCTTTACCTGTGCACGGGCAGTCGGAGCCGCGCCTACGGTCACGCCAAGCAGAACAGGGGAGGTGAGCCAAGGTAAGACCGAAGCCCAAAATAACAAAAGCGACGCCAAGGCCAAGACCACAAAGGGCAGAGGGACGAAGCAGGTTCCCCCGGCAAGACCCTTGCCAGGGCAGCCTCAGCGGCCCCGGCAAGACCCTTGCCAGGGGAACTCGCCCCACACCAATAGAGTGAGCCACCCTTGAGCCCACGGTCCCCAACGCCATCATCCACATGGGGCCAGGGCTCGGGAAGGCACCTTTGTGGTGGCATGCAGATCTTTGTGAAGACATATTGAAGATCAGATGAGGATTAGAAGACGACGATCCTCGGCAAGATCCTTGCCGAGGAAGGCCACCAGACCCCCGGCAAGGCCCTTGCCGGGGGCGACAGCGCGCCACGGCGAGACCCTTGCCGGGCCGCACGGCAAGACCCTTGCCGAACCACCCGGAAAGGCCAAGGACGCTAGCAGGACCACCGGCAGGCCCGTCGGCGACCAAGCTTCCACTGCCGTTCACATGCAGCTGCCAGCCCAACCAGCTGGGCGGGCA
Organism: Triticum aestivum; assembly: GCF_018294505.1. Taxonomy (NCBI): domain Eukaryota; kingdom Viridiplantae; phylum Streptophyta; class Magnoliopsida; order Poales; family Poaceae; genus Triticum; species Triticum aestivum. The sequence goes on from NC_057808.1 coordinate 473,703,539, forward strand.
CCTGCGTGGCAACATGCAGTTTCCAGGCCAACTCATCGAGCGCCTGCGTGGCGCATGCAGATCTTCGTGAAGGCTCCACCACCGCACCACCTCAGCTGCCTGCCTGCCTACATGGCACCGCACGCATCGCTGGCCAAGGCGCGTGTCGAAGCAACGAGGAGCGGCGACGGATGGGACGGGCCTCGCCCCCGTCCCCGATAAAGCAAGGGGACACCTAAGCTACGCATTAAATGCGTCTTGTCCTGTAATACGAGCGATAAGCTCAGGGCACTGTGCGCCTTTCCACCTCCTGTGTGCCACTGTGGCAGCCCCTTCCGACTATAAAAGGAGGCCCATGGCATATTGGAGGAGGATTCGGCTCTTTCGAACCACGCACTGACCACAGCTAGTTCGAGAGCTCAAGAACTCTCTGAAATACACCCACCAAAGCAGGACTAGGGTTTTACGCATCCTCGCGGCCCGAACCTGGGTAAACGATCCTTGTGCTGTCTACTGGCCCTGCTCTTCTCGCAACCCCGCGCCCCGGCATCCATAGTAGGGATTCTTGTGATCCCATAGGTGTCGTTCCACACCGACATATGCCAACCCAACAAACACCTTCGTAGATGCCTGTAGAGCATCTTCATAATCACCCAGTTACGTTGTGACGTTTGATAGCACACAAGGTATTCCTCCGGTATCCGGGAGTTGCATAATCACATAGTCAAAGGAATATGTATATGTCATGAAGAAAGCAATAGCAATAAAACTTAACGATCATTATGCTAAGCTAACGGATGGGTCTTGTCCATCACATCATTCTCCTAATGATGTGATCCCATTCATCAAATGACAACACGTGTCTATGGTTAGGAGACTTAACCATCTTTGATTAACGAGCTAGTCTAGTAGAGGCTTACTAGGGACACTATGTTTTGTCTACGTATTCACACATGTATCAAGTTTCCGGTTAATACAACTCTAGCATGAATAATAAATATTTATCATGATATAAGGAAATATAAATAACAACTTTATTATTGCCTCTAGGGCATATTTCCTTTAGTCTCCCACTTGCACTAGAGTCAATAATCTAGATTACATTGTAATGATTCTAACACCCATGGAGTCTTGGTGCTGATCATGTATTGCTCGTGGAAGAGGCTTAGTCAACGGGTCTACCACATTTAGATCCATATGTATTTTGCAAATCTCTATGTCTCCCTTCTTGACTTGATCACGGATGGAGTTGAAGCGCCTCTTGATGTGTTTGGCTCTTTTGTGAAATCTGGATTCCTTCGCTAACGCAATTGCTCCAGTATTGTCACAAAAGATTTACATTGGACCCAATGCACCAGGTATTACACCTAGATCAGATATGAACTCCTTCATCCAGACTCCTTCACTCGCTGCTTCTGTAGCAGCTATGTACTGTACTTCACACGTAGATCCCGCCATGACGCTTTGCTTGGAACTGCACGAACTAATAGCTCCACCATTCAATATAAATACGTATCCGGTTTGTGACTTAGAGTCATCCGGATCGGTGTCAAAAATAGCCTCGATGTAACCATTTACGATGAGCTCTTTGTCACCTCCATAAACGAGAAACGTATCCTTAGTCCTTTTCAGGTACTTGAGGATGCTGTCTAGTGATCCACTCCTGGATTACTTTGGTACCTCCCTGCTAGACTTATAGCAAGGCACACATTAGGTCTGGTACACAACATAGCATACATGATAGTACCTATGGCTGAGGCATAGGGAATGACTTTCATTTTCTCTCTATCTTCTGCAGTGGTCGGGCATTGAGTCTGACTCAACTTCACACCTTGTAATACAGGCAAGAACCCTTTCTTTGACAGATCCACGTTGAACTTCTTCAAAACTTTATCAAGGTATGTGTTTTGTGAAAGTCCAATTAAGCATCTTGATCTATCTCTATAGATCTTGATGCCCAATATATAAGCAGCTTCACCGAGGTCTTTCATTGAAAAACTCTTATTCAAGTATCCTTTTATGCTATCCAGAAATTCTATATCATTTCTAATCAATAATATGCCATCCACATATAATACTAGAAATGCTACAGAGCTCCCACTCACTTTCTTGTAAATACAGGCTTCTCCAAAAGTTTGTATAGCACCATATGCTTTGATCACCTCATCAAAACATATATTCCAACTCTGAGATGCTTGTACCAGTCCATAAATGGATCGCTGGAGCTTGCACACTTTTTAGGACCTTTAGGATCGACAAAACCTTCTGGTTGCATCATATACAACTCTTCTTTAAGAAATCCATTAAGGAATGCAGTTATGACGTCCATTTGCCAGATTTCATAATCATAAAATGCGGCAATTGCTAACATGATTTGGACAGACTTAAGCATCGCTATGAGTGAGAAGGTCTCATCATAGTCAACTCCTTGAACTTGTCAAAAACCTTTCGCAACAAGTCGAGCTTTGTAGACAGTAACATTACCATCAGCGTCAGTCTTCTTCTTGAAGATCCATTTATTCTCTATGGCTTGCCGATCATCGGGCAAGTCAACCAAAGTCCATACTTTGTTCTCATACATGGATCCTATCTCAGATTTCATGGCCTCAAGCCATTATGCGGAATCTGGGCTCATCATCGCTTCCTCATAGTTCGTAGGTTTGTCATGGTCTAGTAACATGACTTCCAGAACAGGATTACTGTACCACTCTGGTGCGAAACATGCTGTGGTTGACCTACGAGGTTCGGTAGTAACTTGATCCGAAGTTTCATGATCATTATCATTAGCTTCCTCACTAGTTGGTGTAGGCATCACGGGAATGGTTTTCTGTGATGAGCTACTTTCCAATTCGAGAGAAGGTACAATTACCTCATCAAGTTCTACTTTCCTCACACTCACTTTTTTCGAGAGAAACTCCTTCTCTAGAAAGGATCCATTCTTAGCAACAAAGATCTTGCCTTCGGATCTGTGATAGAAGGTGTACCCAACAGTTTCTTTTGGGTATCCTATGAAGACGCACCTTTCCGATTTGGGTCCGAGCTTATCAGGTTGAAGCTTTTTCACATAAGCATCGCAACCCCAAACTTTAAGAAATGACAACTTAGGTTTCTTGCCAAACCATAGTTCATACGGTGTCATCTCAACGGATTTAGATGGTGCCCTAATTAAAGTGAATGCAGTTGTATCTAATGCATAACCCCAAAATGATAGTGGTAAATCGGTAAGAGACATCATAGATCGCACCATATCGAATAAAGTACGGTTACGATGTACAGACACACCATTACGCTGTGGTGTTCCAGGTGGCGTGAGTTGTGAAACTATTCCACATTGTTTTAAATGAAGGCCAAACTCATAACTCAAATATTCGCCTCCGCGATCAGATCGTAGAAACTTTATTTTGTTGTTATGATGATTCTCCACTTCACTATGAAATTCTTTGAACTTTTCAAATGTTTCAGACTTGTGTTACATTAAGTAGATATACCCATATCTGCTCAAATCATCTGTGAAGGTCGGAGAATAATGATACCCGCCGCGAGCCTCAACACTCATTGGACCGCATACATCGGTATGTATTATTTCTAATAACTCAGTAGCTCGCTACATTGTTCCGGAGAACGGAGTTTTAGTCATCTTGCCCATGAGGCATGTTTTGTAAGCATCAAATGATTCATAATCAAGTGATTCCAAAAGTCCATCCGCATGGAGTTTCTTCATGCGCTTTACACCAATATGACCTAAACGGCAGTGCCACAAATATGGTGCACTATTATTATCAACTTTGCATCTTTTGGCATCAATATTATGAATATGTGTATCACCACGATCGAGATTCAACAAAAATAGACCACTCTTCAAGGGTGCATGACCATAAAAGATATTACTCATATAAATAGAACAACTATTATTCTCTGATTTAAATGAATAACCGTCTCGCATTAAACAAGATCCAGATATAATGTTCATGCTCAAGGCTAGCACCGAATAACAATTATTCGGGTCTAAAACTAATCCTGAAGGTAGATGTAGAGGTAGCATGCCGACGGCGATCACATCGACCTTGGAACCATTCCCGACGCGCATCATCACCTCGTCCTTAGCCAATCTTCGTTTAATCCGTAGTCCCTGTTTCGAGTTACAAATATGCGCAACCAAACCGGTATCAAATACCCAGGCACTACTACGAGTATTAGTAAGGTACACATCAGTAGCCTGTATATCAAATATACATTTGTTCACTTTGCCATCCTTCTTATCCGTCAAATACTTGGGGCAGTTCCGCTTCCAGTGACCAATCGCTTTGTAGTAGGAGCGCTCAATTTCAGGATTAGGTCCAGACTTGGGCTTCTTCCTGGGAGTGGTAACTTGCTTGCCATTCTTCTTGAAGTTCCCCTTCTTTCCTTTGCCCTTTTTCTTGAAACTAGTGGCCTTGTTAACCATCAACACTTGATGCTCCTTCTTGATTTCTACCTCCGCAACTTTGAGCATAGCGAAGAGCTCGGGAATAGTCTTCTCGATCCCTTGCATATCTTTTTTTGACAATGGAAAACAGCAGGAGAGGCTCCTGCTGTTGGTTTTATTAAATGTTAACCGAGGGTTAACATGAACACATCATGGTTTTTTTTACAAAATGCATTACAAAAAGATTGGGTCCAGCCACTTTGGGCAGCACCCTAAAGAGAAAAAATATATAGAGACAATCAAGTAGAGGAGTGTGCTACTGTTGTGAGAGACTCCTTGTAACCTTCCAAGAAGGTCAAGCTTTGGGGATTTCTTCTATATCCTAAAATCACAAAGTCCTCTTTAAGTTTCCTCAGCCAGTCAAGATGTGTGGCCACCTCCCCTTCGAAAATCACTTTGTTTCTCTCTTTCCATATATTCCAGGAAGCTAGGGTGGTGATTTCCTTAAACAATGGTTTCTGCTAGCTCTCTCTGGATTGATCATGCCTTGCTTGCATATCCAGCTGGTTGCCCTAGTCAATACCCAATATCTCCCATCATCTGACTGCAAAGGGACATTCGTAGAAGAGGTGGTTGTTTGTTTCTAATACTCCATGCTCACACAGAGGACAGTTATGATCATCACCAATATTAAAGTGCCGTTTACACCATAAATCTTTGGTGTTTACTCGGTCAAGGAGCATTAGCAATGCAAGAACCTTGTGTCTCATGATACACTTGGATTTCCTGATCGATGTTATAACTTGAGGTGCTTGCATATTCCTGAACATGAAATCATAGAATTTTTTTGGTTTGTACTTTGTGTGTCCCCCACATAGTATCCATTCGTCCGTGGCCATCTATTCTAGAGATATTCCAGTAATTGTTGCCTGTAGATCATTCAATTCCGCCCTGGCTTCCAAAGATAATGGCAACATGAAGTTTTCTTCTGGCAAATTGTTGTTGTAGAACTGTGCCAAAGAAATATCCTCATTCTTAGTGAAAGAGAACAGATGTCCATGAGTGTTTATTATCGGTTGTTCATCATGCCACACATCCTTCCACAAAAGAATTGTGTCTCCCGCCGCTGGCACACAAGTGGTTATCTGACGATACACATCTATCAGAGAGAACACATCACGCCACCAGAAAGATCCACAGTTTGTATTGGCGTGTGGAGGGATTTCATCAGAGTAGTAGGCATCCCATATAATCATCACCCATGGAGTGTCATGCTTGTGCATAAATTTGTGGAGGTATTTAATTAGCAGGGCATTGTTTTGAATTTGTAGGTTGATGACACAAAGCCCTCCTTTCCTCTTAGGGCGGCATACTAGATCCCAAGCAGCGAGCGAATGAGTTTTGGCATCCATGTCAATTTCCTTTCTGCATAAACAATGCCTTCTAGCTCTGTCGAAGATTTCAATCAGCTTGAGGGGTAGCTTTAGGACACACATTGCAAATGAGAGTAGCGAAGAGAGCGCTGAGTTTATAAGTTGTATGCGTTCTCCATATGACAACCAAATGGCAGTTCCTGTCAATCTTCTCTCTATTCTGTCCACTAATGGCATTAGATCCTTTACTGTGGGTTTAGTCGTCCCGAGCGGGAGACCAAGATATGTCAACAGCATTGTTCCCACCTGACACCCAAACACCCTGGCTAAGTCAGAGACTTTTTGTTCCTCCACATTGATTGGCATTAGTTGGGACTTGGAGTAATTAATTTTTAGACCGGTGGCTCAGGCATAAGAATGAAGAATTGCTTTAATTGTGATAAGATCCTCATCATTGGCAAGGAGAGCTATTAAAGTGTCGTCAGCGTATTGGATAACTCGGAAGTTTTCCGATGCAGGCTGATTAATCGGCAAATTAATTAGTCCTTCAGACCATGCTTTATTGATTAGGGATTGGAGCAGATCCGTCACTAGTACGAATAATAAAGGTGATATCGGATCCCCTTGTCTCACTCCCCGCTTGCATTTAAATTCCTTGCCAGGTATACCGTTAAGAAGAATTGATGAGGTGCCCGACTCAAGCAGCATCTTTATCCACATGCACCATCTATCATCAAACCCTTTGCATTTAAGCATGTTTAAAATGAACTCGTTCTCCATCGTGTCAAACGCTTTTTCGAAGTCAAGTTTCAGAATGACAATCTCATTGCCCGAGTGCTTGCATTGATGAAGATATTCGAATTCCCAACCGAGGCAATCTTGAATTGTCCTAGTCTTTATAAAGCCATATTGATTTCGGTGAACCATTTTTAGAATCCAACGTTGGAGTCTTTCCGCTAATATTTTTGTAATGACTTTGAGCACACAATTCAACAGGGATATCGGTCTATAGTCGTTCACCATTTCTGGAGTCAGTTTGTTCGAGATCAAGGTAATGTGTGAGGTGTTTAAACAGTTGAGGTTAACTTTACCTTCCAGAAGTCCTGACAAAGTTGATAGAAATCATCTTTAATAATGCCCCAACAAACTTTTAAAAAAGACTGTTAAATCCATCCAGTCCTGGTGCACGGTCAACAGGAATCAATTTTATGACATGATCTATCTCCTTTTTTGGTGAAAGGGACCGAGAGTTCTTCCAGACCTTGACATTTGTGCACAAGTTCAGAAAGATCGAAGTCATACCCAAGTTGATTAGAAACACCCATTCAATTTTTAAAACATTCATAAAAAGCAGCCGCCTTTTCCTCATGATTTTCAATAAGATGACCATCAAATAACAGAAGATTTGCGATTGAGTTCCTGTGCAATCTCTCAGTGGCACGATCTTGGAATATTTAGTGTTTTCCTTCCCTTGAACTGCCCAGCGAAAAGTGTATCTCTTTTTCCAATACTCACTTTGGTATTTTAACAGCCTTAGCAAATGTGCTTTGAGAATGAGTCTGAAGTTTGCCTCGGGAACGGATAAAATTCTGATTTCCTCCAAATTATCAAGCTGTCATAAGATTTTATTGCAGTTCTCAATTAAGAGCTTGAGTTTAGATATTGATTTACTCCACCTCTTCGGAGCATATCTCAGTCTTTTCAGCTTAGCAGAGATCTTAGTGGCACTAGATGTTGCTTTAATAGGATTTGACCAAGAGTCTTGAACCACTTGTATGAAACCCGGATGTGAAGGCCAAAAAAATTCAAATCTGAAAAGTTTACATCTAGGAATAGCTGTATCCACCGACAAAACACAAGGAATATGGTCTGAAATTGGTCGAGCGAGAGGTTTTACCACGGTGTTTGGGAATTTCAACATCCATTCCGGGGAGGAAAAAAACCAATCCAATTGTTCTAACAATGGAGTTTGCTGCATATTACTCCATGAATACTTCCTCCCTTTAATTGAAATTTCCAATAGTGCCAAAGCACTAATAATTTCATTAAACTTAATGAGATCATCCACATTTCCACCTCGTAGATTTCTGTTGTCTAAAGATCTCATGAAGTTAAAGTCTCCCATGAAAAGCCATAAATCATTCACTTCCACATATAAACCTTCCATCCACTGAGTAAATAGATCCCTCTCGGGTCCTTCACACGGTCCATAAATGTTTGAGAGTAACCAACACTACAAAAAAAGACACATTCGTGACATTTTGGGCCGAACGATTTTTTTTCCTGTCATACTTATGACACTTCTATGACGATAATTGTGACAAAACCCGGTATCATCATAGATGTGGTGGGGTCCTACTTCTATGACAAAAAATCATGACAGAAAATGGGCTTTTCGTCCTGGGCGGGCCGGAGACGCAGCTTCATGACATTCTTTGGGCCGTCCATGACGGAAAAAACCGTGGTAGAAGCGAGGGCGAGGAGAATATCGGGGTGTTCCCGGTTACGGTGGGTGGTCGGGGACGAGCGATGCGCGTTTGTCTCATACACGCACGCGCGTGGGTGCGAGGCGTTGGGCTCTAACTGAACCCGAGCGAGGCGTTGGGCTCTAACTGAACTCGAGCGATTGCACTGCAGACTACGCGTTACTGAACCTGAGCGATCGATCGATGGCTCTTAACTGAACCCAATCGAGCGATTCCTTCGCTACTGCTGCTAACTGAAGCCGATCGATGCTGCCTCTGGATGAACAGTGAGCGTTGCTGGGGGGGGGGGGTTTGGATGAACAGTTCCTGGTGGGGGTGGATGAACAGGATCCCGTGGTGTTACCTCTGGATGAACAGGACCCCAATCAATCGAGCCGGTTGGGGTTGGATGAACAGGACCCCGTGGAGGGCTGGATGAACAGGACCACCCCGTGGAAGGCTGGATGAACAGTAGACGGTGGAGGGCTGGATGAACAGTAGCCCGTGTAGGGGTGGTTGAACAGGAGCCCGTGGAGAGGGCTGATTGAACAGTAGCCGGTGGAGTAGCGCGCGGTGGAGGCTGGATGAACAGGAGCCCGTGGATGAACAGTCGCAGGTGGAGGCTGGGGGAGGTCGACGGTGGATGAACCGTAGCCCGTGGAGGCTGGAGGGGGTCAACGGTGGAGACGAACAGTATCCCGTGGAGTCCCGTTTTGCGGTACGCCACACCCCTCCCGATGAACAGGACCCCCGTTTCGACCGTAGCGCTCCAACACAAGTCCGTTTCCTCCGTTTTGCGGTACGCCACACCCCTCCCGATCAACAGGACCCCCGTTTCGACCGTAGGAGGTCCGTTTCCTCCTTTTTGCGGTACGCCAGACCCCTCCCGATGAACAGGATCCCGTTTCGACCGTGGCCGGTCGAACACAAGGCCGTTTCCTCCGTTATGCGGTACGCGAGGCCTCATTTCCATCGGCTGTTCTATCCAAGCCCTCCCGATGAACACGACGACGCATTCCGTTCCGACCCAGCCGGTTGGCTCCCCATGAACACGACGACGGTGCTGTTTCTCCGTTTTGGCCCAGCCATGTACACGAGCCCCGGCCGTACGTACGCGCGAGTAGGCGTTCCAGACCTCGCCCGCATGTACTTATGTGGACGTATTTACTTTCTTGCACCCTGGCCGCTGTACGTACGTGTACATGCTACGTGCGCGCCTCTACTACGACACGTGTGCGCCTCTACATCGACCAGTATGTACGTACACGTTCGCGACCAGAATGACAACGCTACGTATGCTTCGACCAGGTGGGTCCCAACTGTCGGGCACTTCCTTGCGTGCGAAGATGTACCTGGTGGGTCCCAGCAGTCAGGGGGCGAATCTTTTTTTTTGCCCGGACACACTTCCTTGCGTGCGAAGATGTAGCTGGTGGGTACCAGCAGTCAGGGGAAACATTTTTTTCACGAAATACGGTGGCCCGTCCGGTGGGTCCCCGCTGTCAGGTGGAGGAATAATTATTTTGTGCGTACTATGGAGGCACTTCCTTGCTGCGGCCGTGGACCCAGCTGTCAGCCTCTCCATGTACAGTACTCTTCCGATGGAAGTCGGTCGTTGAACACATTGACCACGCCGCGCTGAGAGCAGCAAGGCGGTGGACGACGCCGAGGCCTAGGAAGGGGACGACGCGGAGCCAGGGAAGACGCGGCAGTGGATGCCCACGCGGAGAGGAGTACGAGGGTTCACTGGTTCGGCTGCGGTGTGAGGCTGCCGTCGCCGCAGAATAACAGTGGGTGTGGGTGAGTAGAGGGATGGCCTGGCCAGCGGTGGGAGTAGTAGGGGGCGGTGAGGCCTCCGCGGCATCGCAGCCGGCCACGGGAGGCAGGAGCACGAGGCACGACCAGCGCTGGTTTGGGCGGCCGGAGCTAGAAGACCAGAGGTTGAAGAAGCACTACGGCCATTGGATGGACATCGTACGGTCACTGGAGCTAGAACCGTGCATATTGACTAAGTTGACAAAGCCCTCCGTCCCCGTCAACTTAGTAGGCCCACAAGTCAGCCTCCCACTATACTGGGTTCCAGCTAGCAGGGGGGGTATTCATTTTTTTGTGTAATAAGGAGGCACTTCCTTGCGTGCGAAGATATAGTTGGTGGGTCCGAGCTGTCAGCGGCGGTAACATTTTTTTTCACGAAATACAGAGGCCCTTTCGGTGGGTCCCAGATGTCAGGTGGAGGAATCATTATTTTGCACGTAATAAGGAGGCATTTCCTTGCGTGCGGCCGTGGACCCAGCTGTCAGCCTCTCCACGCACAGTCCACTTCAGATGCATGTCGGTCGTTGACCACGTTGACCAGGCCGCGCCGAGAGCACCAGGGCGGTGGACGATGGCGAGGCCTCGGAAGGGAACGACACGGAGCCAGGGAAGACTCGGCAGTTGTTTCCCACGCGGAGGGGAGTACGACTGTACGAGGGTTTACTGGTTCGTCTGCCGTTGCCGGAGAATAACAGCAGGTGCGGGTGATTAGAGGGATGGCTAGGCCAGCGATGGGAGTACGGTGGGGCGGTGAGGCCTGCGCGGCACCACAGCCGGCCGCGGGGAGGAGGGAGCAGGCAATCCCGCCAGCGCTTGTTTGAGCGGCTGGAGCAGGAAGAGCAGAGATTGAAGAAGCACGACGGTCGTTGGATGGACATCCAACAGTCACTGCTTGTGCGTCAACCTTTTTTTTAGGAAAGCCTCAAATCTGTGGAAAACAACATACAGCCCATCTGCCATTATTTCTAATAATTTACAGCCCATTTGCTAATTCTTAAGCTTTTTCTGGAGCCCATATTCTTTTTGTTAGCATTACAGCCCATATTGTGGCCCCGGTTAAAAAATTATACGAAATTTTGCATATTTCGGTGCGGTCCGAACTGTTTTTAATCCCGAAATTTCGAGTCACGTTCAAACTTATTTTCAAAATAAATATATATCAATATAAAATCAAAATCTCGAAATCCACGCATAAAAATCAATGCAATTTAAATCTCGAAATCCAATTTAAATCCACGCATAAAATAAAATTTTGAGTCACGTTCAAACTGATTTTCGAGTCCACGCATAAAAATCAATGCAATTTAAATCTCGAAATGAAAAAAAGAAATTTGAAACTAATTGCCGGTTTGATGTGTTTTAAAAATGTACAACCCATTTCTCATTACTGCTAGGCCATTTTATCGGCCAGCCGAATGAAGCTCTCCTCGTCTTGAAAGATTTGCAGCCCAACAGGCCTGACAAAGCGATTTACTTGGCAAATCAAAAAAAAACTAGGCTATGGACGTGGACCCAGCTGTCAGCCTCTCCACGTACAGTACTCTTCCGATGGAAGTCGGTCGTTGACCACATTCACCACGCCGCGCCGAGAGCACCAAGGCGGTGGACGACGGCGAGGCCTAGGAAGGGGACGACGCGGAGCCGGGGAAGATGCGACAGTGGATGCCCACGCGGAGAGGAGTACGAGGGTTCGCTGGTTCAGCTGCGGTGTGAGGCTGCCGTCGCCGCAGGGCCTGGCTAGCGGTGGGAGTAGTGGGGGCGGTGAGGCCTCAACGGCAGCACAGCCGGCCACTGGAGGCAGGAGCAGGCAGTCTCGCCGGCGCTGGTTTGGGCGGCTGGTGCAAGAAGAGCAACGATTGAAGAAGCAGCAGGACCGTTCGATTCTAATCCAATGGTTACTGCTGCTAGAATCGTTTATGACTAAGTTGACAAGCCCTGCGTACGCGTCAACTTAGTAGGCCCACAGGCCAGCCTCCCAACCGGTGCGCCCCAGATGTCAGTGGGAAGAATCATTTTTTTCGCGTAATAAGCAGTTGATTGCGTGCGGCCAGGCCAGCGGAGGGAGTAGGGTGGCCGGGGAAGCATGCGCGGCATCTCAGCGGGCCACAAGAGAAGGGAGCACGCAGTCCCGCCGGCGTTAGTTTAGGCGGCTGGAGCAGGAAGATCAGAGATTGAAGAAGCACGTCGGCCGTTGGATGGACATCCAATAGTCACTGCTGCTAGAATCGTGTGTTGACTGACAAAGCCTTGCGTCAACAAGTCAGCCTCGAAATCTGTGGCGTCTACAGCCCATTTGCTATTATTTTTATAATTTTTACTCATTTTCTAATTCATATGGAATTTATTGCAGCCCGTTTCCCAGTTTTAGAATTGCTGCCCATTTTCTGGTCAGTACCAGGGTTAATAAAATTAACTAAATATTTGGAAAATTTTGAAAATTAGCAAATTTTTGCTGGGAAAAAATATTCTTAATCCAAAAAATTAGTAGCCATACTAAAACAAATTTAAAAATAAATTAGTACTATGTCATGTTAGATCCAATGGAATACTCCATCCTTCCCAAAATTCTTGTCTTAGATTTGTCTAAATACGGATGTATCAAGTCACGTTTTGGTATTAGATACATCCGTATCTAGACTAATCTAAGACAAGAATTTTGGGACGGAGGGAGTATGAGATATCAGTGAAGAACAAAAACAAAAAAAGATACTAATATCCCATTTGCCATAATTTTTTTTGGAATTTTCAACCCCTTTTGATATTACTTTTAACAGACACTGACCATACTCTTTGGCCAGGCCGGAATGCATCCCTCCTCGTCTTGAAAGATTTGCAGCCCAGTAAGTCGAAGAAAACAAATAGGCCTAGCTTGGTTATTCTTCAAAAAGAAATACCGGGCTACCTATTTTCCCAAAGAAAAAACTGCTGAGCTGGTCATGTTGTTAGACGGGCCACAGAGACCGCACAACCCAGTTTATAGCCTGCTCCTCCGAATTACTACTAAAAAAGTTGTGCAATTCTGTCATTAATTGACTATACGTTGAAAATGATGTGGGTCCCAGATATCAGCAGGGTGGATTAGAGTAAAAAAACGAGGGGTTCATCTAACTAGTAAAAGAGGCGCTTGATTATGTTCGGGAGTGGACCTGGTGGGTCCGTACTGTCATATTCACAACTACAGTCCTCTCCCGATTCACTATGTTGACAGGGACCGTTTCGAAAAAAACTATGTTGACAGGGCCGGACAGCGGCGCCGCGGCGAGCGCACCAAGGCGGAGGATAAAGTGCTATCGCCAATGTGCTCGGCTGGGTTGGACATTCTTATTGAAAAATAAAAATGGACCGGATCTTCACGAAGCCCTGCGTCGGTGGAACATCATCATCGTCACCATGCCGTCGTGCTCACGAAACTCTCCCTCAACACTCGGCTGGATTGGAGTTCGAGGGATGTCATCGAGCTGAACGTGTGTAGAACTTCGGAGGTGCCGTGCGTTCGGTACTTGATCGGTCAGATCGTGAAGACGTACGACTATATCAACCGCGTTGTGATAACGCTTCCGCTGTCGGTCTACGAGGGTACGTGGACAACACTCTCCCCTCTCGTTGCTATGCATCACCATGATCTTGCGTGTGCGTAGGAATTTTTTTGAAATTACTACGTTTCCCAACAGGCGCTATCTTTGCCGAAGAATAATATCGACTGAATGTAACGACACTATCATAGGAAATAATATCCTCCTGTTAAATCATGAATTTAAAGAACTGGTGCACGATCATTTAGCTTTATTTATTTATTTACTTATTTATGTTTAGGGGACCATGAGCATGTACCTGGGCCGGATTCATGTGAGAGCCTCCCTTCATCAGTGGGCTGCATGTTATCAACAAGTGGAAAATGTGTTCCGTACGAAAAATAGTATGCGCTACGTACGGTACGGGGCACTAAAGGATCGAACCGTGCAACGACTTCCAAAACATTGTGTTTGTCGTTCTAACAACACATTTATTCAACCAACACACGAAATATACTACTGACTGTACATTGAAAACAGCAGCAGCAACAACCAGGGCTGGGGGTGCAACAGAAGCAGTAAGCAGGCCAGAAGAGTGAAGACGCGGCTCTCTCTTCCAAACCAAACATCAGCCATCATTACAAAAGGTGTCGGCGTTCTGGGAACGGGGGTCCCCAGACTTGCCTGCCTGCGACCCACGGCGTGGCTATACTAGCGGGCCTGTACGGCCCATCTTCATCAGGAAAGCATTCAAGACCCTCGCGAGGGGCCAAGCCTCGCGAGGCGGACGACACAAGACCTCCTCAGGAGTGGCCTCACTAGGCTGCCTCGCGAGCAGCGGAGATATCAAGGCAGTGAAAACCTCACGAGGCTCACATCACATGAGCCATGACGATCGGCACCAGGCGGGCGCCAGGCGGGCGCCAGCGCACGCAGCGTCCTTGTTTCCTCTTTGCTGCTAAGGAAGCAAGCGCATGCACGGAGTACCGAGGCATCAGGCAAATGTTTCCATATCGGTGCAACAAGACCGAGACCAGCAGGACGGCAAGACGGAGGTCACCGTGGAGCCCAAGACGACATTAGCGCCAGAGCCTTTTGCAGGCGAAGACCGCTTTTGTCGGGATAGCTTGTACTAGCTGTCCCCTTTCAAATTCGCCTGCCGTTGTTGGCTCCCTTCCCGCTCAATATTTGGGGAGAGGACCAGGGCCTATATAAGTAGAGCTAGCCACCACATTAGAGGGAGAGGACCGAGTTCTCATCCTCCAGTCCACAGACCACAAGAACACCTCAACCTCAGGAGGCTGATCTTCCCCTTGTACTGTTCTTCATCAGCCTAAGAGGCAATCCACCACCACACACTGGAGTAGGGTATTACACCACAACGGTGGCCCGAACCAGTATAAAGCTCGTGTCTCTCTGTGTTGTGAGTTGGTCGAGTTCGTCCGTGAGATCATAGCGAGCTAGGGCGCGGATCGGTAGGAGGGAAAGAACTTCGCGCGCACCCCAGAGTTCGAACCTTAAGGGTTTTGCCGGAACCCCACATCCAACATTTGGCGCGCCAGGTAGGGGTGCGCCGTAGCTTCTCTCCACCGGCCTACGCCCCGCGCCGCCGCACTTCGCCCCCCCTGGCGGGTGCCCCGCCATCCGCTCCTACGGCCGGTGTTGACGACGGGGCCAGGGGCTCCGAGCCCTGGCCCCTGCCCTGCGACGGGTGCGATGGCCACCCAAGTTCTGGCTGGAGATGCCGCCGCGCTACGACGGCGCGGCGGACCCATCGCCGTTCCTACTGGCGTACGAGGAGGCTGTCCTCGAGGCCGGGGGCGACGACAAGGTCATGGCCAACTGGTTCCCCATGGCCCTCGCCGACGAGCCACGCGCCTGGCTGCTCAACCTGCCTGGATCCACGGTGGCGTCCTGGGGGGAACTCCGCGACCTCTTCACTGCTCGCTACGCGGTGCCGGCGCACCACGCAGTCGCAGCCCTGCTAGGCGGCTCTCAAGCACCGCCTTCAGATCGCCACGTCAAGCCGTTCCTCCGTCAGATTGGGGCCGCTTCCAAGCGCCCGGGGCTTCGCCAGGTTGGGCCGCAGCAGAGGCCGAGCTCACCTTCAGCTTAGAAGACCATCCCGACTCTACCGCTGGCTCGGGCGTGCTCCCAATGCTTTGCACGCCCACCATCTGCAATGTGGCTGTTACCAAGACCCTCATCGACGGCGGTGCCGGCCTCAACTTGCTCTCCGTGGAGGTCTTCAGCCTCCTTCACGTGCCGCTCGAGCGGCTCAGTCTCAGCAAGCCCTTCTCAGGAGTTGGTGGTGGCGCTGCCCACTCTCTAGGACAGATCCGTCTCCTAGTCACCTTCGACACGCGCGACAACTACCGCACCGAGCTGGTCGACTTCGACATCGCCTGCATCGGCCTCGCGTACAACGCCATCCTCGGGTACCCAGCTCCCGCCCAGTTCGTGGCGGCGACTCACCCGGCCTACAACCTCATGAAGATGCCTGGGAGCAAGGGCGTCCTCACCATCAAGGGGGACACCAAGGAAGCCGTAACGGCACTCAGGCCCGCTGGCGCCAGTACCCCCGAAGCCAAGGAGGCCGCGCCTACCAAGAAGAAGCAGCTGTTCACCCAAGACAAGGCGGAAACCAAGCAGGTGCCAGTCAATGAGGACGGGCCCTCAGGAGCCACCTTTACCATAGGTGCCGGCCTCGATTCCGTCCAAGAAGAGGCGCTAGTGAGGTTCTTGCGCGCAAACAAGGACATATTCGCATGGGAGGCCAATCAGCTGGTGGTGGTTCCGAGAGAGGTGATTCAGCATCACTTAAGGGTGTGCCCCAACATGCACCCTGTCAAGCAACGAGCGAGGCGGCAATCCACGGAGAAGCAAGCCTTCATCGTCCAGGAGACCCGTAAACTGGAGGCGGCAGGTGCCATTCACGAGGTTCGGTATCCCACATGGCTGGCAAACCCCATCGTAGTGCCGAAGAAAGGCGGGAAGGAATGGATGTGCGTCGATTTCACCAACCTCAATAAGTCCTGCCCCCAAGATCTGTTCCCGCTCCCACGCATCAATCAGATCGTCGATTCCACCGCCGAGTGCGACCTGCTGAGCTTCCTGGACGCGTTCTCGGGGTTCACCAGATCAAGATGGCGGTGGAAGACGTACAGAAGACAGCCTTCCTGACCCTGTGTGGGGTGTACTGCTACACCTGCATGCCCTTCGGGCTGCGCAACGCGGGCGCGACCTTTCAGCGGCTGATGCACATCGCCTTGGGGCGGTAGCTCGGCAGAAACACAGAGGCCTATGTCGACGACATAGTGGTGAAGTCTCGGGAGGCGAGAACCTTGATTCAAGACTTGGAGGAGACCTTCGAGAGCCTGCGCTAGGTGAACTTGCGGCTTAACCCGGAGAAGTGTGTGTTCGGTGTCCCTTCAGGCAAGCTGCTGGGATTCCTCGTATCCCACAGAGGGATCAAGGCGAACCCGTAGAAGATCAAGGCCATCGAGGACATGAGCACGCCGCAGACCCTCAAAGAGATGCAGAAGCTGGCGGGACGAGTGACCGCGTTGGAGTGTTTCATCTCCAAGCTGGGAGAGCACGCCTTACCCTTCTTCAAGTTCATGAAGAAGAAGGGCCCGTTCGAGTGGACACCAGAGGCCGACAGAGCCTTCCAAGACCTCAAGAAATACCTCACCAGCCCTCCGGTGATGGTGGCACCACGACCTCTCGAGCCCTTAGTGCTCTACCTTGCCGCCACCCCGTACTCCGCAAGCGCAGCGCTGGTGGCGGTTCGGGAGGAGCACCAAGCCAAGGGCGCGCTGCGCCAAGCTACAGCTGAAGTAATGCAGGGTCAGGAAGGCGCCGCAAAAACCTCAGCACCAGAGGACCAAGCTCGGAGGGACGACGTCGCCGAAATTCCCGAGGGCAGTCAGACCTCAGGAGCCCCTCCACCTCAGGAGACGCCCCAATCTCCGCAAGACCCGAGCCTCGCCAACGCGCCAGCCCTTGTTGAGCACCCGGTGTATTTTGTCAGCACGGTGTTGCGGGACGCAAGGGCACGATACCCCATGCCTCAGAAGCTCCTGCTCGCGCTCTTGGTGGCCTCACGCAAGCTGCGGCACTACTTCCAGGGCCACCCCATCAAGGTCGTCTCGGCCTACCCATTGGAGAGGGTGCTCAGGAGCCCCAACTCAGCTGGAAGGGTCGCCGAGTGGAACATCGAGCTGCAAGCATTCCAGTTAGAGTTCAGCACTACCAGGGTTGTCAAGGGGGCCGCGCTCGCTGATTTTGTGGCAGAATGGACGGATGCCCCGACACTCGAAGAAGGCGAAGGCCGATCCACCTCACCAAGAAGCGAGGCACTGGACGGTTGGGTCATGCACTTCGATGGCGCCTTCGCGCACCAAGGCGCAGGGGCTGGTGCAGTACTAATCTCGCCCACTCAGGATAAGCTCTATTACGCCGTGCAACTCTACTTTCAGCATGGCGAGAAGGTCTCCATGAACATCGCAGAATACGAAGGCCTCATAGCTGGCCTGAAGGCCGCGACAGCTCTGGGGATGAAGCGCCTTACTGTTAGAGGCAACTCGCAGCTCCTCGTCAACTTATCCAACAAAGTGTACGAGCCAAAGGACGAGCATATGGAGGCATACCTCGCGGAGGTGCGCAAGATGGAGAAGCAGTTCTCGGGCTTAGAGTTGCAGCACGTGCCTCGGGGCACCAACAAGGAAGCCGATGACATCGCCTGGAGAGCATCCAAGCGACAGCCGCAAGACCCCGGCGTCTTTGAGGAACGACTCTTCAAGTCATCGGCGACACCACCTCTTTCAAGCACAGCTCAGTCTCGGGAGGAGCTTCCACAGCCTCCTGCGTCAGGAGCCCCGACCTGTGGCCCAACCTCGGGGGCTCGCTTGCTCTTGGCACTTGAACCTCAGGAGGGATGCTGGACCAAGGAATTCAAGGAGTATCTGATGCAAGGGGCGCTGCCAGAGAAGGAGGAGGATGCAGAGCGTGTGGTTCGGCAAGCCACGACGTACTGCATCCGGGATGGCGAGCTGTACAGGAAGCGGCCAAACGACGTTTCCTTGCGCTGCATTTCCAGGGACCAAGGGACGGAGCTGCTAACTGAAATACACGGTGGTGACTGCGGGCACCACTCGTCGTCACGGACCCTCATCGGCAAAGTATTCCACAGTGGGTTCTACTGGCCCACTGCGCTCAACGACGCAATTGAGCTGGTGAAGTCCTGCGAAGCCTGCCACTTCCACGCCAAGCAAATTCATCAGCCGGCTCAGGGCCTCCAAACCATCCCGCTCACGTGGCCATTCGCAGTCTGGGGGCTGGACATCCTGGGCCCATTCCCTCGAGTGCCTGGGGTCTACCGTTACCTCTACTTCGCCATCGACAAGTTCACCAAGTGGGCGGAAGTGGAAGCCGTCCGCACCATCCCAGCCGGCTCTGCTGTCAAGTTCATCAAGGGCCTCGTGAGCCGCTTCGGGGTCCCCAACCGCATCATCACAGATAACGACTTGCAGTTTACTAGTAACCTCTTCAAAACCTACTGTGCTAACCTTGGAGCGCAGATCTTCTACGCTTCGGTGGCGCACCCCAGGAGCAATGGTCAGGCCGAACGCGCCAACGCGGAGGTCCTGAGGGGCCTCAAGACTAGGACCTTCAACAAGAAGCTCGAGGCCTGTGGCAGGGGCTGGTACGATGAGCTCCAGTCCGTGCTGTGGTCCATCCGCACCACTGCCACCAAGCCAACGGGCGAGACCCCATTCTTCCTTGTCTACGGAGCTGAAGCAGTCCTCCCTCACGAGGTCAAGCATCGCTCCGCACGGGTTCTGGCGTTCGATGAAACACAGCAGGATGCCACGCGGGGGATGGACCTCGTGCTGGGGGAGGAACGACGTCGCGAAGCCGCACTAAGGGCGGCAAGGTACCAACAAGTGCTGCGGCGATACCACTGCCCCAACATCCGCTCCAGGACACTCGAGGTAGGCGACCTCGTCCTGAGGCGGGTCCTCTCCAGGGAAGGGCAGCACAAGCTCTCACCCATGTGGGAGGGCCCGTTCAGGGTCGTCCATGTCTCCAGGCCTGGCGCCGCGCGCCTGGAGACGCAGGACGGGATACCTATCCAGAATGCCTGGAACATCCAGCTCCTCCGGAAGTTCTACCCATGAAGCAAGGCCCAGAGCCTGTGAAGAAAGGCCCAGAGTCTGTGAAGAAGGCCCGGTGCCTGTGAAGAATCACAACCCGTGACACTCTCACGTAATAATGAGTGGGGCTGTACACGCCCCAGAGTCTCAGGAGCGCCGGCCTCAGGCCCTGGGGCTCCCGCCCACGCCTAGTGGCAGCACTTAGCGTCGCGCTGGTGAGAAGACTTGAAGACTAGACTAGGTGCTGGACGCGGCTTTTCATTTGCTTTCCGTAGTTGGCTCGCTTTTCCTTAATCGAAGTTTTCTTTTGGTGTTCCTTGCTAATTCGTTTCCCTCGCCTCTTACCGCATTTTCCGGCTATGGTTTGCACGTGTTTTCTCTATCGCATACCTCGTGAGGGGGCTAGGCAGGTGCCCTCGCGAGTATTTTTCTCCTCTCTGCCTTCTCGCGAGCCACCCTCGTTCGAACCCAAAAACTAGCACATCTCTCCTAGTCCGTGCCCCCCGGGTACCGCGATACAAAGCACCAGGTCAAGGCTTGGGTGGACGGCAAATCTTCTAGCGCACCTCCTAACGAATTTTTGCAGTTCCTGAGCAAACACAGGCCACCAGGTCAAGATGGACACGAGGAAACAAACGCCTCGTAAGGAAGAGGGCGTCCCGAATGCACCAGGTTAATTTATCTTTGAGGAAAGTAACAATACGACACGGGAACAACACGCACAGTGCAATAACCAAGGAACCACAGTTAGATACACGCCCCTCTGGGCCCGTACTGGTTTCACTTTTGATGCAGGAAAAAGAGCAAAACAAAAGCGGCGTTGCAGCGATCCGCGGAGGCAGGCCCCTAGCGACACCCCAAGCCTAGCCAGACCCTTCCTCGCGCTTCACGAAGGCGCGGCGACGAAATGACCCGCTGCCTCCCTCAAAGCGGGCGCGGCGGCTGGTCGTAGCCACCACTGCTGGAGCTGTCGCCGGAGGAGTAGCCGCCGTAGCTGGACGAGACATGGTCGCCGCCGAGGGCAGGCTCGCCCTCATCCTCGTCACGACCGTCACCAAGGCCGAGCACCTCCTCACCGTCATTCGCCTCGGGGCAGCACCCGGCGCGGCGACCATCGTCCCCAAACATCCTCACATAGAGGGTCGATCCACCATCGTACTTGAAGTGGAGGGTGCACCGCCTGCCCAGGCCGCGCGCGCGGGCGAACGTCTGCCAGCCGCGGGACAGGGCTATGTTACCCGCGGCGGAAGTCTCGACCGCGACCCAAGAGGCCTTACTGCAGCAGCCATCCGCCTGCAACCAGAGCCCGCCTGGACCAGAGGCCGACAGTTCGTCGATGAAGAAACACGGAAGTTGGAGCCAGTTGCCGGCTGGGTTCTCCGACCAGACGACGAACTCCGGCGACACTTCCGCCAAATGGAAGCACGGATGGGGAGGCCACGCCACCATGGCATGCCTCCCTTCGTCGACTGGGCCGCCATGGCTGAAACGACCACTTCCACGTGCCGCGGTGCCGCCATGATAGTGGGCCGCGGCGGGGGTCGTGATGTGCTTGGGCGGACGGCCGCGTCCGCGCTTGGGAGCCGGGTCCCTTTCCAGGGGCCTTCCCCTTCTTGGCGGCAGAGAACTTCCTTCGTGGCGCCATTGGTGGCGCTGCAAGCAGGGGAACAAGGAGGAAGAAGCGAGTGAAGCAAGGAAGAGATGGGCGACGGGGGCTCCGCCCCCTTCCCCATTTATTGTGAGAGGAGGCCAACCGGCGCCCCCCACGATCACAGGTAATGATGGTTTTCCTTGCATGTCGCAAGGACTTGTCAAGTCGTGCAGTTGCTGAGGCAGCGTGGGAAGTTTAGACGCCCACGTCAAATCAACCGCCATGTGTCGACCGAGGCCGCAGGCTTTGGGGGGCCGCGGCGCTCCGCACTTGACCCTTGGCTTCGCCGCGAAGCCAAGCCCGAGCGCAGCTTGGGCCCGGGGGCTACTATCGGCGTTCTAGGAACGGGGGTCCCCAGACTTGCCTGCCTGCGGCCCACGGCGTGACTATACTAGCAGGCCTATACGGCCCATCTTCATCAGCAAAGCATCCAAGACCCTCGCGAGGGGCCAAGCCTCGCGAGGCGGACGATGCAAGACCTCCTCAGGAGCGGCCTCACCAGGTGCCTCACGAGAAGCGGAGATATCAAGGTAGTGCAAACCTCACGAGGCTCACGTGACGTGAGCCATGACGATCGGCACCAGGCGGGCGCCAGCACGCGCAGCGTCCTTGTTTCCTCTTTGGAGCTCAGGAAGCAAGCGCAGGCGCGGAGTACCGAGGCATCAGGCAAAGGTTTCCATATCGGTGCAACAAGACCGAGACCAGCAGGACGGCAAGACAGAGGTCACTGTGGAGCCCAAGACGGCATCATCGCCAGAGCCTTTTGCAGGCGAAGATCGCTTTTGTCAGGATAGCTTGTACTAGCTGTCCCCTTTCAAATTCGCCCGCCGTTGTTGGCTCCCTTCCCGCTCAATATTTGGGGAGAGGACCAGGGCCTATATAAGTAGAGCTAGCCACCACAGTAGAGGGAGAGGACCGAGTTCTCATCCACCAGTCCACAGAGCACAAGAAAACCTCAACCTCAGGAGGCTGTTCTTCCCCTTGTACTGTTCTTCATCAGCCTAAGAGGCAATCCACCACCACACACTGGAGTAGGGTATTACACCACAACGGGGGCCCGAACCAGTATAAACCTCGTGTCTCTCTGTGTTGTGAGTTGGTCGAGTTTGTCCGTGAGATCTTAGCGAGCTAGGGCGCGGATGGGTAGGAGGGAAAGAACTTAGCGCGCACCCCAGAGTTCGAACCTTAAGGGTTTTTCCGGAACCCCACATCCGACAAAAGGGCTACCAAAAAAGAACAAGTGTATGCATCAAACTAAATAAAGATCCTACTACACCAAGTGTACGCATCTAACTAACTAGCTCAGTTAGATGCTACTATTTATTAAGCTATGGAGATTGGCTGACGGCTTGAACCAGATGGGTGACTGACGGGGGAAACTCCAGCCAGCAGGTCGAAGTCTGATACTTGCGACCCTGTCTCCTACTTTGGGCTGCAGAGCATGGCGGCACATATCAGGCTATGGTGCATGCAGAGACGCATGGTACGCTGTGTACACACAGTTTTGCCTGATGAACGAAACCGCGCTGCCATCATGATCCTTGCTGTCGGTTATCTCCTGGTTAATCGGATAATTCAGTCTGATAAATAGAGAGCGTGTACCAAGGCTACTTACCAACCTCCAGTCGAAAATTCCTGAAGGCCCAGAGAAGCTGGGATCTTGCTCAAAGACCTTGCAGTGACTGTGATTGTATTCCGCGAAACAACACGTCCGGTACGTGCGAACGATCATCAATCGTTCGCTATCGTCTGATCGAGCCAGGAACCACCTGCAACTCCCATCCCGCTTTTCTTTGAAAGGTTCTGGGATTAGGAAGGGTAGGGACACCAGGCGGCCTACAACATCATATCAAGTTGGAGTCAAATAACCCTCAAAAAAGTTGGAGTCAAATAAAAAAGGGCTCTTGATGTAGTCAATCTTAAGAACAGCATGTTATGAGCATGAATATTTTTCAGTAAATGTTGACAGTAATATAAGCAAGCCATCATGATATCATAGGAAAGTAACATACTGCTATAACAGCCGTTTGTAGCGATGACTGGAGTAGGCCAGCAATACGTCCAGCCATAGAAGGAGTCGACAGCGTAAATGAAGCCCTTGTGTTCAATGGCATCAGAGGACCATGGAGGATGTATGATCCTGCGATGGATGTGCAGATTTATCCACTTACCGCAGTGACCTGTCAGATAGGCGAGACCGCGGTTGAATAACGCAATTGGCATGAATTCTTTATAATTCGCAGATCTTGTGGGCACTTGGCAGATTACAACCTTGAGCAAATCAAACTTGGTATCATGTTGGCTACTGTAAGATTCCGAGTATTCTGGGCCGCGGTGCCAAAGCAGTGCAATGTTAATCGAAGGAAGGGGGATCAATCGCCGGGTGTAGACCTCCACGAGCATCCAGCTGCCGCGACCGTTGATGAGCACCATCCAAGACGTGTTCATGCCGACCCAGTACATACCGTTAATGTAGTTGAGGGTGACGGGGATCGGATCGCAGTCAAGGGGGTTGATGCTCGCCACCCTACGATCGTTATGCTGTGTGACACACTGTTTCTGAACATCAGGCGGCATCAGCAAGCAAGGAGCTGGCTTAAAAAGCTCCGGCCTGAGGGCTTTGAGTAAACGGTATAGCCCCCACGAGCACGCAGTGAGCGGCATGGTACTGAGATTGTCCACACACGAAACAATGAGCTTGATTACCTCTATGGGGAGGGAATTCCAGCCACTCTTTCGGCGGACGCTGCTTGGTTCTGCCATTGTTAGTGCTTGGGTTTCGGACGAGGGGGGAGGCGCCTTAGCGGGGATGGAAGATTGGACGAGGGGGGAGGCGCCTTAGCGGGGATGGAAGAGCGGACAAAGATGGAGAAGTGAATATGTGCTACGGCAAGTGGACAGGTGATGATGACTATAGCACGCCACTTGACTTACGAGACACATGCCAGCAACGTAGGGTCATATCGAAGTCAGACAACTTGCTTGAGTGATCACAGTACTGGTACTCCGTACAGTACCTACTACTATGCCCTAACTTGTTTGAGTAGAGTAGTAGTGGAGTAGGACTCTACTCTACTACTAGCACCGGAGGAGTAGTATGTTCTAATCTAAAATAGTTACAAACTTCAATGCCCGAGCGTCGAACGACTAGGAACCGCCATCGGTGCTAACTCCAATCCCCAGCAAACATTCGCCGGGAGACATGGCAGTGCAAATGCTCGCGACGCAGTTACAGTACGTGTGTAAGGGTGGCAGTTTTGTCAAATACTATGGCTTAAAAACAGGCCACCGTTGGATGGAAATCTGACGGTTACGTGGGATTCGCCAGGATTGAGCTCGTGCCGAACAATCGCCAGATATCATTACTAAAAAAAGGTTAAAACACCCGGGGCTATAACTTGCACCGGCTGACCACTAACAATGATACTAACATAGTTGTAAAATGGTCAAAGACCGTATCTACGTGATGTTTGGAATTATATGCAAAAAAATTAGCAAGATGCCCGTGCATTGCACGGAACATCAAGATGCATTTTTTTACAAAACACCTGTTGTGATTGACCCATGCAGGAGTAATCCCATGTGTAAAAACTAATGATATCTTGAGAATTTTATCGGAAAATGGTATGTCGGCCATTTCATCGAAAAAATGATATGTCGAGAAAGATGATAGAGGTGAGGAGGAGTGGGGCGTGGTGGTGACTGGTGGTCGGACTGGGCGGAGGCATGGGGATGGACGGCGCCGGCAGCGGCCACCATGCCAGATTGTTCCAGAGACTTCCTTTTGTAATTGCTCAGCAATGAGGTTGTGGGAGATAAGGATGAACGAGGCAAGGCCTTATCTGTAAATGTGGAGAGAGGTGCAAGTATCTTTTGTAAATTTGTCATAGTTTGCTTTCTATCTATCAGATATAGATCAGACAGTCTATATTATAAGATGGCAGGCACACCATCATCACCAATTCGGTTTTTTCTCTACTCCTACTCCTATAAAAGACTCAGTTGGTGATGATGGTGTGTCTGCGATCCGCCATTTCTGACCATTAGATCTGCATGTAACGGCTGTGATGTAAGTTCTGGCCTTTTGCAACAATTCCCACTTCTCTGCTCCAGTTTACACAAAACCCCTTAGTATCTTGAAACCAACCACATTCCTCCCTTACTTCATCAAAACAGCCCAAAGAATATATTTGGAGTGAAACATAAGATACTTTTAGTGATATGTATATCAAAAGTAAACTGTTTTCTTTCAACTTTGTGAATATGTATTATTCTACTTTGGATCCGTTGCAACGGACGGGCTCATTGTTATAAAGGTTTATCTCTTGCATTCTCCGCAACCAACACCTAGTGTACTGGTCCGGGCCGGATGCTCGCAGCGCGATGAGCTGAGTTCGAATTATGTCCTAAACTTTAGCTTTTTATATTTTTAATATATACTACTTCTTTCGCTACTGTACTGGCAGTGGAACCCACAGAGTACTTAGAATACAAGATTAAGGATACAATTAACTTTTATAGATGGAGAATCATACACGCAATTAACTCAAATGGATTGGACATGAGTCTATTATTCTCCAACGGCAACCGGCAAATTTCCTCCCGCGGGCCGGAGTAGGTTTCTCGGTTTGCATGCGGGTTTAACGGAGGGGTTTGATGGTGGCGAGGAGCCGTGTTCAGCCGGGCGTGCAGTGGACGGCGCAGTACTATTCGATTTGACAACTACAACTAGTATATTATAAAGAACAAAGAAGAGTAGTAGAGATAGACATAAGAATAGAGACTAGGGAGGAGCACCATCTACTGCTTCGTGGGCCACTCCTGCGCTCCATTCGGCGGCCGCAACGTCCCCTACAGCCACTCCCTCCTGCGCTCCATTCGGCGGGCGCTGTTGAAATTTAGGGAGCGCACTCTCGCGACTGCTAGCAGCGACGACTTCACCGACGACGACTTCTTCCCCGACCTCGGCAACCTCTTCCTCAATGACATGGGCGACAACCTCAACGCCAATGGTGCTACTCCCATTGCACCGTATGTGTTTCTGTCCTTCCTGTTCGAAATCTTGGTAGAATTCATGTTTCTAGTCTGTGTCCTAGATACGATCTGTTCATCTACTATGCTAGTCCGCATGATTAGTTTAATCTCTGTTATAGCCGTCATGATTTATTTTGTGCATATTCGGACTAAATCTCGTAGTAACTTGCTCATATATTCAACTGGCGGAACGTCCCCTACAGCCACTCCCGTTTCATGGACGGCCTGGTCGATGCCAAGAAGGAGCCCTTCGTCTACTGCTATGAGTGCCCGGTGCTGTTTTGGGGCTCGCGGGCGGACATCGTGCATCACCTGACGCAGGCGTGCGGCGATCACTACTGGCCCTTGGCGAAGAACATCAAGTACGAGACATGCTACCCGTTCACCGTGCCGGAGTCGCTGGAGGATCACCACCGCCTGCTAGTCTCGGAGGAGGACGGTAGCGTCTTCCTCTTGATCGTGGGCACCGGCGAGGCCCGCACAGGCCGCCGCCCCATCTCTGTAGTGTGCGTCAGGGGCGACGCCGCTGACGCTGACACTAACACGAGGCCGATGTACGGCTGCGTGCTCACTATTACTACCCCTCGGAGGTACGTGGGTGGCGACACTGGCTACGTCAAGCTGACTTGCACTCTGCCGAGCTGGGACCTTCTCGCCGATGTGGACATGGAAGACGCACGGTATTATTTGACCCCCAACAATGTGCATGGGACGCGCGTGCTGGCGAGATTGGGAACGCTGATGCGTCCACCTCGACACGTCGCGGCGACGAGCGGAACACCGACGCGTCCTCCTCGACTAGTGGCGGCGAGGAACAGAACGGCGACGCATCGCGACGAGGAGCGGAACACCGACGCGTCCTCCTCGACTAGTGGCGGCGAGGAATGGAACAGCGACGTGTGACCGTCTGCGCGGTGCAGCAAGGGGAGCCTAGGGCTTGGGAGGGGCGATGCCATGGTGGTCGACGTGAGAGGGAGGGGGAGGAGATAGCGATGAACGTGAACGTTCTTCCGAATGTCGTGGGAGGCGCAGTATTTATAGCGAGCAATGGCACACCTACGTAGGATATGGACTAAGCTCACTGACTTAACTGCAGGTCCAGTTGCGTCACTGACATGTGGGCCAGACCCCTGTTGGGCCCATATGTCAGTGACCCAATGCACCTGCAGTTAAGTAACTGAAGCAGCGTCCCGGAAGATATGTTGCATGATTAACGTAGTAACAGCTACGTGGGCATATTTGTTGGGGTAAATTACGGGGGAGGGAAGGGGTGGAAATATTGCTGGTCACAACGGATTGGACGAGCACGGGGGGAGGAGAGTCATGCATGCAGATTTTTTCCACACGGGGTGGAGTGGTGGGACCGCCGGAGGGAGAAGGAGAGTCTAGCAGGGATATTGTTTCCACGCATGGAGAGAAAAAGATTTGGAGACGAACGGGCTTCCTGCAGGTATGGGGATTGGTGCATAATAAGTCTCATCTTGCATGCCGGGCTAGGTATAGTCTCAAGTCATTAAAAACATACACGCCCCACACATGTTCATATTTCAAGGTGCACTAAATTATTGCATGCGATGATTCAGGCTGGCCATAATGGTGGTATCTTAGCTGGTATCATGCACACGGGAATAGCAGACATGCTGATGTGGCAAAGAATTAAAAAGAGAGGGGGTTAGAGTAACTAGTGTTCATGCATGCATTGGTAAACACATTTTTTTGTGAAGAACGACATCATTAGTTGATCACTTTTGCAGACTACAAAAACTATTCCACCGCCTCTATCTTGCTAAGAGTAGGTGAATTTTTTTAATCGAGCCCTTTAAACTAGAAGGGAGGTAGTAGTACTCTAATAGCTAACCTTGGCCCTGTTTGGATCCATGTGTTAGAGTTAGTTTGGGTTAGTTTGAACTCAACTAACCCCAAAAAAATCAAACCCATCCAAGAGGTGCTTATTTGGGTTAGTTCTTCTCACGACACTAAAAAAACATTTTTCTCTCACTCTCCCCGCAGAAGATCCCTCCCCACTTCCCTGAAGCTTCTCGTCCTCTCCCTCCCTCCCTCCCTCTCGCACCGCCGATGAAGGCACCTCGCCGTATCCGCGCTCCATCTAACCCTGTCATCCAAACACCTCTTTCGCTAGAGTTACTTCAGGGTTAGTTCAGGATTAGAATCTTTAACTCATCTAACTCATCTAATAGTAGTTCTTATACTCATTATAATCAGTATTGTAGATATTGATATTTTAGTATAAATTTGGTCAAACACTTTGCAAATGGCTGACGGAAGTAAAAAGGACTAGAGGGAGTATCATGCATGCGGAGTAGGCAAAAAAATTGCTCATTTATAGCCGGTCGAAGTCTCAAAGGGCGCGACCGCGCGAGGGAGGCGAAGGTCGTGGGAGGCGCGATGGTTGACGGAATTAAGTGAAGTTACCCACGCGCCGGCATGGCGTGCGAACAGGCAGAAGCTATACCGTCAGGCCTACGACATGGGTCTAGTAGACATGACGTCTAGTGGGTCCCGCATAGTTTTCGAGAACTCTTTGGGGGCTTGCAGCCGTTTAACCACCGGGCAAGCCAGCAACCCTACGTCGTTCGCACGCCCTACTCGTCCCCGTCTTCTACTAGTATAGTACCTTACAACAGTTTGCTCCCAGTCGTCCCGTCCTTTCACATTACACCAGTTCAACTTCTCCTAACCCTCCTCCAAAATCCATGGCCTCCTAAATCTCCATGGTCGCCACTGAGTACCAGGTTAGAGCCATCACCGGCAATGAGTTATTCGTCATCTACACATGTGGATCCGCGACGGTGAAAGCATGCCTTGCTTGCTTCCTACGCATGTTCAACAGTTCAACGGATGAGTGGGTCGCTAGGCTAGATGTTGAGTACACCACAGTCCTGCAAAGTGAGAAGAAACTAAAGGAGGCAGAGAAGAAGAAGCCCGCCGTGATCCAGGTTTGCGTACATAACGTGTTTGCGCACATAACGTGTGCTTGATCTACCACATATGCCATGCCGACGTTGAGTGCCAAGATTTTAAGAACTTCCTCAAGGACGAAAGAGTGAAATTCGTTACTGTAGACTTTAGGAACGACAGGGATGTCCTGGGTCGGCTAGGCCTCGTTGAAGGCCAGCCCTTCGATCTCCAGAAGGCAAGCCTGGTGTCCTCCTCTCAGCCTTCAATGCTGACCCTGGCAGCAGCCATGATTGATCCTTCGTACGCTGAACTGAAGAAACGTCACCACAAGTTTCATCATGCATGGGAGTCGAAGACATTAGATGATGATCACATCCTGTACGCAGCAATGGATGCCTACCTTTGTTTAAATATCTACAAGGGTTGGATGAAGAAGCAGAGCCCAGTGTCCGGTTCAAGCAAAGAAGCGTCGGCGAAGAGGAAGAGGAAGAGGGACGAGGACGTATTCGAGGACGTGGACTCGGACTCCGAGTAGGTGGCAGTGCCGTCGCTCATGCTGGTTCTACTGAAGTGTCAAGTGGACTATTTGCTTTGTTTATTTTAAAGGGTGTGTTGTGCTGAGGCCCCAGCAGAACTATGTTTATATTCTTTCTCGTTATTTGAACTCTTTACTACGTACAGTAGTACTAGTGCTATGTCTTACTACTGTTCTTGCAGTTGGTACTACTGCTCGTATCTTCGTGTTCCTACTGTACTTAATACGTTCGTACTAGTAGTATAATTTGGGTTAGTCGATTTGTGAAAGAAGTTCGACGGAGCGAAGGAAGAAGATGGCAGAGAAGCTACCCCAGTATCTATATTAGGGTGTCAGGGTGCCCACGATCTATCTTATGAGTGTTGGGTGTGGAATGCAGTTCGCCGAAAAAAAA
This sequence comes from Triticum aestivum, assembly GCF_018294505.1. Lineage (NCBI taxonomy): Eukaryota > Viridiplantae > Streptophyta > Magnoliopsida > Poales > Poaceae > Triticum > Triticum aestivum. Next base: position 473,733,776 of record NC_057808.1, read on the forward strand.
TGGATCGTGCCCCGGGTTAAACGGATGGCGGGGGTGGGGGGAGCATGGCGGTGGCAATCGGTTCAGGGGAGGGCGCGGCAACGGCGGCAGGCGGTTAGGCATGTGGCGGGCTCAGAAGATGAACCGTGCATCAATTTCGGAGGTTGAAGAAGCCCTTCTAGCCATCCATGTTGCATCAAACGGCTCACAAGAGTCGACTGACCCAAATTGCTCCTTCAGATTGTAGGATCCACGTGGCATTCAAGGTCTCGAAGGTAGATTCCGCGTCCGCACCCGGTTTGCAGGCTCGATGCGCGCGCGACCGACTTCCGCCGCGACAGCCACCATGCGCGCCTCCTCCGCGCGGGCGGAGACGATAATGACACGCTAGTTCCTCCTCGCCGGCATGCTGGAGCACCCGCTCGTCCTCCTGTTTGTACGCTGCGTGCATAGACGCGGCTCCGCCAGTTGCTCGCGTGCTTGGCAGTGCGGCGGCATCATGAGGAGGGACTGCAGACAACGTGAGCAGGCGAGACTTCGGCTTGGCGGCGACACGGCGGTGATGGGTGAGAAATTGTTGGCCGGGGCAGGCGGGCGCCGGCATGCGCAATGGCGGTGGCGGCATATTGATGAGTGCGCATATGGGAGCTTAGTTTAGTTTTATATAGGGTTGATCAAACTTAAAAGAAAACCATACTAGTACACGTAAACATTAGACTTGGGCATCGATTTTATTAGTTACCACAGCAACGATACAGAATCCTGTGCAAGCGCGTGAACCGCAGCCGCGCGGTCGATCGAACGGTGCGTCACCGTGTCGCGCTCGAAGGACATCCACCGAACCTTTTTGTGTGTGTGAAAACAATCCCCGAATATTACTCAACTTTTTTTTCCGGGAAAAGTTCTTGACGCTACAATATTTCCATATATTTGAATTTAGCTCCGGTTCGTGTTTATTTGGATTTGGACGTTTTAGGTGCACCCTAGTTTTTTTTAATACTGATTTTGTGTGTGTGACTGAGAGAGAACGTGTGTATGTGTCCATATGTGTGTTGTGGCGGAAGGGCAATGTGGAGACAGTGTGCGTGTGATAGAGACACAAAGAGGTGTGAATGTGCAAATGATCATGCATGAGTGAGACATAGACAGATGCCGATACGTTGTGTATACATGAGAGAACGGTCTTCTATTTTACTTGTGTGTGTGTGTGAGAGAGAGAGAGAGAGGAGCATCCGTAACACAACAACCATCTCTCTCGATTCGTCCGTCGCTCGCACGATCGCATGTAACACATGCATCAACGCGCACATTTTGACACCCTCACCCGGCCCCTGCCCACCTCAAGGCCCGCACATCGCTCTCTATCTCGGACGCACAATCTCGTCATGAATACCCTGTTTCGCATGTAGCTTTCCGTCACATACACACACATTTCTCTCCTTAGGTTTGTTTTCTCTCAATATCTGACACACACACAGCACACAGCACACACACACCCCTCCCCCGAGCACACAATTCATCCCCATCCAAGGTTATATGGCGACCACTCTCGCTTGTGCTTCTCTGCACCCCAGCATGCACAACACCTCAATCATCAAAGAGGGCATCGAGGAGATCGAAGACGGCGACCACACTGCGCTAGAGAATGCGGGGCCATTTGGAAGCAGGATGATGTGACGACGGCAGACTGACTCCTCCCCCCACCCTCTCTCTCTCGCACAAAATTACCAATCCCTCTCTCCCCCGCATAAATTTATCAATCCCTCAACCCACGAGATCCTTCCCCTCTCGTCCATGTTTTTCCAGCTCTCTCATCAAACCTGTTGTCTCTTCTCCTTCCACGTGTACAGAATCCGGATGCACACGCATCTCATGTATATTACATGTCCCCATCTTTCTCACAGACCTAACTTCTTCCTCTCTCTTTCCCTCTCTATCTCCCTCTTTCTATTTCGTCAGGTTTGTCTCCTACCCTCTCGTCCACATACATACAATCTTTCCCGCCCTATCTGCTCCATCTTCGTAAGCTCTCTCTGCACGTTTCATTCACACATTGGGATATGTTCAAAATTGTCACATCCTAGTTAGTTCATGCATTAGAGTGTTGCATCATGTCTACATTTCACTGAAACCTGAAATGGGGATGCCAGAAAACCCCCAGCACCCCCCTGGAACAACTAGGGTTTACTAAAAATTTTCCAATGAACCTGAAATGCCCTCCATAAATGTTCACCACCTTTGGTCTTGGTTAAAACCTCTGCCAAAAATGGTTTCATATTTTTGGAGGCCATCTTGGATTTTTGCACAAGCCATAAGTATTTGCATTTGGGCATTTTAAATGCTATAAATATTTTCAAATGCCCAAATAATCTTGAAGGTATTTTTAGGCTGTTGGGAATAATCTCAAAGGTGCCTCAGAATGTTTCCAGGATTTTTCCAAATGAAACAGTATTTTTACTATTTCAAAACACAGTACAGAAATAAATAAAAAAGAGAAAAGAACAGAAGGCAGAAAACTTACCTGGCAGCCCACCTGGCGGCCCAGCACTGTGCTGGCCCGCGCCAGTCAGCTGCCTGCTCTCGCCAGAGCAGGCAGAGAGCTGACGCCGGTGAGCGTGAGCTCGCCACGGCGCCAGCAGCTTGCCGCCCTCGCCGCGGATGAGCTGGCCGACCTCTCTCGACGCGCCCCGAGCCCCCGGACATCGCCATTCTCCCCCATCGCCTCTCCCTCGCCTTCTCCCCACCATGGCCGACGCCGCCGCAGACACCTCACCGGAGTAACCGCGGCCACCATCGACCTTGCGCCGTACTACCGTGTCCTACAGCACCGCCGTCGCCCACTCCTTCAAGCAAGCCGAGCCCCGAGCGCTCGTTTGCCCCGAAGCTCCGTCACCGACCTCGCCTTCGCCGCTCACCGTCGGAGATCCCCTCCGCCGTCGCCACTTCTACAGCTCGTCTCCGACCTCGCCGTCTGCTCCGTCGCAACCGCCGTGAGCATGGCCTCCTTTCCATCCTCTCCTCTCTCTCTCTCAAGCTCTGCAGCCACCGCACGAAGTTCACCCGAACGCGCCGCCGCACGAGCTCGTCGCCGACGAGGCTCCGGCCATCCAACGGCCACACCACCGTAGCCATTAGCCTCACCGCAACGGCAGGAACCCGTAGCACCCTCGCACGTTCCTCGCCGCGCTCTCTAGCTACGGTTCCGACTACGCCCGTACCCCGGCAGCCGCACGACTCGTCGCCGGCGTCGATTCCGGCGACCCCGAGCTCCACTACCACCACCAGTCGACGCGGCTCGCTCCCAGCTACACGTAGGTACTCTCCGCCGTCCTTTTGGTCGCCGGAGGGGGAATCCCGCACTCCACCGCCGCGTCTGGACGTCGCCGGCGGCTAAACGCCGGCGAGTCAACGTGGTTTGACCACAGGTCAACCCCCCCCTCCAGGGTCACTGACGAGTGGGGCCCGCCTGCTAACTAACCTGAGTTAGAATTAAAACTAATCCTAATTAACTAATTACCTAACAGTGTCACTGACACAGGGGACCCACATGTCAGGTTTGACCTGGACGACCCCGTTGACCTGCTGACGTCACACTGACGTCAGGCTGACGCAGTAAAGCTTTTACTGGAATTATTCTTATATTGGAAATTCCAGAAATTATCACAAACTTCAAAAAATCATAGAAAATAATCTATAGCTCAGAATGAAAAGATTTATATATGAAAAATGATCAGAAAAATCCATTCTATCCATCTGCACTGGTTTCATGCATGATTAAGTAAGTTAACCTACTGTTTTATACAGAACAAGATAAAGCACTAACATGGGCCATTTATGAACTTGGAATTTGAATCTTTGATTCAAATTAGTCCAAACCCTTCTGGCCTTAGTTGCATCAGCCCAATACATCCATTTTTGCCACGTCCCATGCATGCATCATATTGTTGCACTTGCTTGGTGTTGATTGTGTTCCGATGTGTTCATTGTGGTAGGTCCTGCCTCCGAGGATATTCACGAGTATCCAACTGAAGGGCAGTATCCCACCACCACTTTGTCAGGCAAGCAACCCATTGATCATTTCGATACAAACCCATCTTCTCGCTTCTGCTCTCGTTTACTGCATTAAGACAACGCGATTCAAACTGCTGTGTGTTGCGGTAGTTGAACCCACTTTCCTTTGCATGACCTGTCATTGCCACAGTAACTAGATGAAACCCACTAGCATGTGTAGGAGTTGATTGAGCCTTGTTGTGTTCCTACAATGCTATGCTTGCTATGCTTAGAGTTGTGTCAGGTCTGGCTCATCAGGGTGATGAACTAGAGTGAAAGGGTGTGTGTCGGTAAAGAGAGTAAAGTGTTGAATACGATTTGGTAAAGGTATCGATGGGAGGCCATGTAGGAGTACATGGTGGGTTGTTTCATTGAGACCGTCCCTAAGAACTGAGATCTGTATGCGTGATTTAAGATTCAGCTACTACCACACATTGGGCCCGAAACCAATGGACCCCCTCGGCTTCTTATTCACCCTTGTCCTCTGTCCAGGAGTTGCACGTAGTTTCTGGTGTTTTTAGTAAGCTGGAGGCCGTGGACAGCGCTGACCAAGGGGTGGGCTGTGATGTGGTAGGCTCGTGGCACGGTGTACCGAGTCGCCCGTTTGGTGTCCGGGAAACCTGCACACATCGTTTGGGGCCGTATGCGGAAACCTCGGCCGGACTCCCTGCGGATGGAACCTAAATAGGCGATAAACCTGGACTAGAGACTCGAGTGTTTAGGTAGGCTGTGGCCGACACCCACGTTGGGCTTCCGCTTGAAGGTTGCCGAGTACACGTCGTGTAGCGACGATAAGTGGTGAGAGCGTGTGTGACGAAGTACACCCCTGCAGGGTATGAAACTATTCGAATAGCCGCGTCCGCGGTAAAGGACTACTTGGTCGCTTATGCAGTTCATAGACAAGTAAATGGATACTACTAAAAGCCTCAAGATAAGTGTGAGTACCGCGGATGGCCCTCTCGTTGGATGACGAGGGAGGATCCACGGTGGAGTATTGAGATGGTGATTAGTGGACTCGTGTGCGAAAACTATTTCACAAGTGGTGTATCGGAGGATAGCTTAGCCAAGAGTCAAAGCTGGCTTGCTGCAATAACCCCACTACCTCCTTGAGAATGAGCATGTATAGTAGGATCTGTTGTAAGACTTGCTGAGTACCTTTGTACTCATGTTGCTTTAATTACTGTTTTCAGACGACAACACCGCCCCTTCTGACGGGTTCTACGTAGAACTCGACGACGACGAGTGACGCGCCACCCAGGTGGTGATCTAGGCTTGTGAAGGGCCTATGTAGATAGACAGGCTTCGTCAAGCCTTCTTTCTTCTAGTGTCTGTACCCAGACAGTTTGCTTCCGCATGTGCTTGTATGATTGTATGACTTGAGTGTTGGGTCATGCGACCCCTATCTGTATGAACAAGTTATGTAAGGCTCTCCGGAGCCCCTTAAATAAAGTACTTGAGTTGTAGAGTTTTGTTGTGATGCCATGTTGTATTCGCGCATATCGAGCATATTGTGTGTATGTTTGAAATGCTTGGTATGTGTGGGATCCGACAATCTAGTTGTCTATCTTTAGCAGCCTCTCTTATGGGGAAATGTAGTCTGGTGCCTCCTTGAGCCATAGTAGTCCGCTACAGCCCGGTTCACCGGAGTCCTGCTAGCCCAGCACTACTGCTCTGGACACTTGACTGGCCGGCATGTGAGTCATATCGTTCCTGTGTCTGTCCCTTCGGGGAAATGTCACACGGTGACATCCGGAGTCCTGCCTAGCCTGCTACAGCCCGGGTTCCCGGAGTCCTGTTAGCCCAGTGCTTCAGCCCGGATTCACACGCTGCTGACCGACATGTTCGATGTTGATTCATGTATGCCTGTCCCCATACGTTAGTGCCGCTTTGGGTTCACGACTAGCCATGTCGGCCCGGGTTCTCTGTCATATGGTTGCTAGCGACATTGTCATATACGTGAGCCAAAAGGCGCAAACGGTCCCGGGCCATGGTAAGGCGACACCCGTGGGAGTACCGTGCGTGAGGCCGCAATGTGATATGAGGTGTTACAGGCTAGATCGGTGTGACTTGGAATCGGGGTCCTGACACTTCTGCTCTCGTTTACTGCATTAAGACAACGCGATTCAAACTGCTGTGTGTTGCGGTAGTTGAACCCACTTTCCTTTGCATGACCTGTCATTGCCACAGTAACTAGATGAAACCCACTAGCATGTGTAGGAGTTGATTGAGCCATGTTGTGTTCCTACAATGCTATGCTTGCTACGCTTAGAGTTGTGTCAGGTCTGGCTCATCAGGGTGATGAACTAGAGTGAAAGTGCGTGTGTCGGTAATGAGAGTGAAGTGTGGAATACGATTTGGTAAAGGTATCGATGGGAGGCCATGTAGGAGTACATGGTGGGTTGTTTCATTGAGACCGTCCCTAAGAACTGAGATCTGTATGCGTGATTTAAGATTCAGCTACTACCACACATTGGGCCCGAAACCAATGGACCCCCTCGGCTTCTTGTTCACCCTTGTCCTCTGTCCAGGAGTTGCACGTAGTTTCTGGTGTTTGTAGTAAGCTGGAGGCCGTGGACAGCACTGACCAAGGGGTGGGCTGTGATGCGGTAGGCTCGTGGCCCGGTGTACCGAGTCGCCCGTTTGGTGACCGGGAACCCTGCACACATCGTTCGGGGCCGTATGTGGAAACCTCGGCCGGACTCCCTGCGGATGGAACCCGAATAGGCGATAAACCTGGACTAGAGACTCGAGTGTTTAGGTAGGCTGTGGCCGACACCCACGTTGGGCTTCCGCTTGAAGGTTGCCGAGTACACGTCGTGTAGCGACGATAAGTGGTGAGAGCGTGTGTGACGAAGTACACCCCTGCAGGGTATGAAACTATTCGAATAGCCGCGTCCGCGGTAAAGGACTACTTGGTCGCTTATGCAGTTCATAGACAAGTAAATGGATACTACTAAAAGCCTCAAGATAAGTGTGAGTACCGCGGATGGCCCTCTCGTTGGATGACGAGGGAGGATCCACGGTGGAGTATTGAGATGGTGATTAGTGGACTCGTGTGCGAAAACTATTTCACAAGTGGTGTATCGTAGGATAGCTTAGCCAAGAGTCAAAGCTGGCTTGCTGCAATAACCCCACTACCTCCTTGAGAATGAGCATGTATAGTAGGATCTGTTGTAAGACTTGCTGAGTACCTTTGTACTCATGTTGCTTTAATTACTGTTTTCAGACGACAACACCGCCCCTTCTGACGGGTTCTACGTAGAACTCGACGACGACGAGTGACTTGCCACCCAGGTGGTGATCTAGGCTTGTGAAGGGCCTATGTAGATAGACAGGCTTCGTCAAGCCTTCTTTCTTTCTAGTGTCTGTACCCAGACAGTTTGCTTCCGCATGTGCTTGTATGATTGTATGACTTGAGTGTCGGGTCATGTGACCCCTATCTGTATGAACAAGTTATGTAAGGCTCTCCGGAGCCCTTTAAATAAAGTACTTGAGTTGTAGAGTTTTGTTGTGATGCCATGTTGTATTTGCACATATCGAGCATATTGTATGTATGTTTGAAATGCTTGGTATGTGTGGGATCCGACAATCTAGTTGTTTATCTTTAGCAGCCTCTCTTATGGGGAAATGTAGTCTAGTGCCTCCTTGAGCCATAGTAGTCCGCTACAGCCCGGTTCACCGGAGTCCTGCTAGCCCAGCACTACTGCTCTGGACACTTGACTGGCCGGCATGTGAGTCATATCGTTCCTGTGTCTGTCCCTTCGGGGAAATGTCACGCGGTGACATCCGGAGTCCTGCCTAGCCTGCTACAGCCCGGGTCACCGGAGCCCTGTTAGCCCAGTGCTACAGCCCGGATTCACACGCTGCTGACCGATACGTTCGATGTAGATTCATGTATGCCTGTCCCCATACGTTAGTGCCGCTTTGGGTTCACGACTAGCCATGTCGGCCCGGGTTCTCTGTCATATGGATGCTAGCGACATTATCATATACGTGAGCCAAAAGGCGCAAACGGTCCCGGGCCATGGTAAGGCGACACCCGAGGGAGTACCGTGCGTGAGGCCGCAATGTTATATGAGGTGTTACAGGCTAGATCGGTGTGACTTGGAATCGGGGTCCTTACAGCGTTGGCATTAGAGCCGGACTGCCTGTAGGTGCGATAAGCCAAACTGGTCGATGTCGAGTCTAGAAATGCTTTAGTTATATGTAGGGGAATTGATTGTGGGTGGGAACGTAAGGTGCTTTTACTCCTTTACCTCGTGCCCTCTGATCTGAGTCATACTCTTCTCATTCTACGCGGGTTAAGGACTAGGCTCTCTCCTCTCTATCAGGTTCACATGTTACTAATCCGTAGTAACTTATAGGATTGTTGGTTCCATGCTTCGGATCAGTTTCTACTACCCTAGTATGTTGTCGGTTGAACCAGAACCTTGACATGATGTTGTTGAGTGGTATTGCAAACTGTTGCGAATGTCTCAAATCCTTTTCGAGCATTTACATCCGTTATGCTGTCCAAATTCTCCTAGAAATACTAATGCCTTGCATTATTTCGTGCTTTCAGATGGCCACCCGTTCCCAGAACCAAGTGGTTCGTCTGACCCGGTGCATCGGCGTACCTGGTCACATGGCCATGTTGGTCCGAGTGATGGTTGAGATAGGCTATCGTTGGTATCCCGAGTATACCGTCGAGGAGCAGTTCCGAGACTTTAATCAAAGTCAGTATCTTTGCACAGTCAGGATCTACCCATCTTATCCTGGAGCCACTGAACCCCTCCATTGCTCTTATGGACTTGGGGTTACTATCGAGATGTCTGTGCAGGACGCAGCTTACTCAATGATGACTATCATGCGAGCCAGAACTGCCTTGCTTCAGAACACCGACTTCTGCTATATGCCAGCAGCACTCCCTGGGGCACAGGGGTACTATCAGGCCACTTACTGTGATTCTACCCATGAGGGCTCACTACTCCGTACCACCACCGAGATGCTTGAGGACAAGGACCGTGAGAATCGTGCCTTGCGGATGGAGCTCTTTAATGCTCGTGCTGATCACTGGGCCACACTGACACGGTTTGCACCTGCCGTGCAAGCTGGGTTCATGGACATGAGGGACATATACCCCGTGCGATCTGGCCTGCCAGAATGTATGGAATGGCGTGATGTAGGAGGCATCACCCCTCCTCGTGGACCTCGTCTGCCACCGTTTGTTGGACCAAGGCCACACCCGAGTCCCTATGGACCGCAAGCTCCACAGGACCGACTGTTTCCAGATGATCATGTTCAGCTTCCAGGACATGGCGGTGACTTCTATGAGGATTACTACGGAGACGTCTGAGTTGGTAGTAGTTCCACTAGTAATGTAACAGTTGTAATCTCCACAGTCCTGCGTGTCTTGTGGGATACGACTTGGTGTGTATCACGTTCCGGAGGTGTAGAAAAATAATGTATAGGAGCTTGGAATGCCTCTGATGAGATGTATCGTCCTTCATCGTAGATGTACCTTGGCCTGGGCTTGTACTAAACTATGTATGGCGTGTATGACCGTTGATATATGTATGTTGCCATGTTACCATGTCATACTGATGGTCATCTCTGCATTCCGTGTTATCCATTACATTCCGCATTTCCCTATCAAGATTTAGCCATCCCCGTCTAAACCGTTGCTTTGTTCCTCCTAGGATGGTTAACACCCGCAACAACCCTGCTGTCCAGGCGCAGGATGAAGCCAATGCAGCCAGGGCGGAGGATCTGCCCCAACCGCCTTCACTGGCCGAAGTTATGCTGGAGGCAGAAAGAAACAAGCGTGAGACTAACCGCTTGCTAGAGCGAATTGAGCAGAATACTGCACGTCACCAGAGGGACGACCTGGTGTCCATCAATGACTTTATCAAGCTGTACCCACCGAAGTTCAACCACTCCGTCGAGCCCCTTGATGCGGATGATTGGCTTCGCAGCATCACCCATAAGCTACGTTCTGCTAACGTAGCCGAAGCTGATAAGGTTACCTACGCTGCCTATCACCTCGAAGGCCCTGCTAGCCTTTGGTGGGAGAACTTTGAGGCTATGCGCCCAGCTGGCCAAATCACTACTTGGGCTGAATTCAGTGAGGCTTTCCGTGAGCATCACATTCCGGAGGGTCTCATAGATCGTAAGCGGGAAGAATTCTGCAACTTCACCCAAGGCAGACTGACCGTGGATGCTTACAGCCGTGAGTTTGGAAATCTAGCACGCTATGCTCCTGAAGAGGTATCCACCGACGCCAAGAAGCAGGCAAGGTTCCGCAAGGGACTTAGCCCCGAGCTTCGCCGTGATCTCCGTCTGCATGAGTGCACCTCTTTCCAGAAGTTGGTCAATAAGGCCATCAGTGCCGAGACAGGACAAACTGACTATGACGCTGCACGCAAGCACTCTCGTGACTTTGGTTCCTCATCTGGCTCCGGATCCCAGAAGCGCCGGGTCTGGATTCCAAATACTGCTCTGCCACCCAGGTTCACTCCGAGGCCATCCTTCGAGGCGCCTCGTCCCAACCAGCAGCATGCACCGCCCAAGGTTTATGGTGGCCCCGCTGCTAATGCTGCTCCACGCACCAATATTGTGACATGCTTCAAGTGTGGAGAAACGGGTCACTATTTGCGCGAGTGCCCCCGAAACAACCTAAATCAACCTGGACAGTCCGTTGGCCGTGGTAAGCCAGCAGGAAAGACTTACTATGCCAAGACAGCCACCACTGCACGTGGCCATGTCAACTACGTTTCAGCTGAAGAAACTCATGAGGGTCCCAACGTCGTCCTTGGTACGCTCCTTGTTAATTGCCATCCGGCGACTGTTCTTTTCGATACTGGAGCATCTCATTCATTTATCTCTGAGAGCTATGCTCGATTACACAACACCACATTCTGTGACATGCCTACCTCCATGGTAATCCAAACCCCTGGTTCTAAGTGGCAAACCTCTAAGATAAGCCATGGAAATGAAATTCTTGTTGACAGACTGGTCTTCCTTGCATCACTAATAGCTCTCAATTCCTCGGACATAAACATCATCTTGGGTATGGACTGGATGTCAGCTCATTATGCTAAGATTGATTGTTCTTCTAGAACTGTTCAACTCACCCATCCATCGGGCAAGACAGTTAATGTTTTGACCCGAGTGTCTAAGCGTCAGCTCTACTCACTAAATGCCAACCCTCTCCCAGACCTCGAAGATGTGCCGGTAGTCCGTGACTTCCCGGATGTCTTCCCTGAAGAACTGCCAGGTATCCCACCTGACAGGGACGTTGAGTTCGTGATAGACCTCGTTCCAGGAACCGTCCCAATCTCCAGAAGACCCTATAAGATGGCACCCCTAGAGCTAGCCGAGCTTAAGAAACAACTCGATGAGTCCTTGAAAAAGGGTTTCATCCGTCCTAGTTCTTCTCCGTGGGCTTGCCCCGTCCTCTTCGTCAAGAAGAAGGATGGTACGGATCGGATGGTTGTAGATTACCGACCCGTCAACCTAGTCACAATCAAGAACAAGTATCCGCTTCCCAGGATCAACGACCTGTATGATCAGCTCGCTGGATCCTCAGTCTTCTCTAAAATGGATTTGAGGTTGGGCTACCATCAAATCAAAATCAAGAACGGGGACATTCCTAAAACGGCCTTTGTTACTCGTTATGGCCAATACGAGTATACAGTCATGTCCTTCGGGTTAACCAATGCTCCAGCCACCTTCTCTCGGTTAATGAACTCAATCTTCATGGAGTATTTGGATAAATTCGTCGTAGTATACCTCGATGATATACTCATCTACTCCAAGAACGAGGCAGAACATGCCGAGCATCTAAGGCTAGTGCTAACGAAACTTCGAGAGCATCGCCTTTATGCCGAATTCTCCAAGTGTGAATTCTGGTTGCCAGAAGTGACCTATCTAGGCCACGTGATCTCTGGTAAGGGTATTGCTGTCAATCCCGAACGAGTTCAAGCCATCCTTGACTGGACTCCCCCTGAAACGGTTAAGCAAGTCCGGAGTTTCCTTGGCTTAGCGAGCTACTGCCGCCGCTTCGTCGAGAATTTCTCCAAGGTTGCTAAACCTCTAACCGAACTCCTCAAGAAAGATAAAAGGTTCGAGTGGACCCCACAGTGCGAGTTCAGCTTTCAGGAACTGAAAAGACGCCTGACATCTGCTCCCGTACTCGTACCACCAGATTTTTCTAAGGACTTTGTTATCTATTGCGACGCCTCGCGACAGGGACTAGGTTGCATACTCATGCAAGACCGTCATGTGATTGCCTACGCTTCCCGACAGTTGCGTCCACATGAGGATAATTATCCCACACATGATCTAGAGCTTGCAGCCGTAGTCCATGCACTCAAAACATGGCGACATTACCTTCTCGGTAACCGTTGCGAGATTTTCACCGACCACCAGAGTCTGAAATACATTTTCACCCAACCGGATTTGAATCTCAGGCAAAGACGTTGGGTTGAGTTGATCTCAGACTACGACTTAGGAATTACTTACACCCCGGGCAAAGCCAATGTCATGGCTGATGCGCTAAGCCGTAAATCCTATTGTAACAACTTGATGTTACAACAAAGTCAACCACTTCTCCACGAGGAATTCTGTAAGCTTAACCTTCACATTGTTCCTCAAGGATTTCTATCCACCCTGGTGGCGAAACCTACCCTTACGGATCAGATCATCAAAGCTCAGAAGGTAGATCCGGGAATCTCCCGTATTAAGAGAAACATCAAGAAAGGAGTTGCGGATTGTTTCTCCATTGATGACCAAGGTGTCGTGTTCTTTGGAGACCGCCTAGTGGTTCCTAAGGTACGCAACCTGAGGCGATTGATCCTTAAGGAAGCTCATGAATCTCCTCTCACCATTCATCCCGGTAGTACCAAAATGTATCAAGACCTACGCCAGAGGTTTTGGTGGACTAGGATGAAGAGAGAAATTGCTCAATACATTGCTAATTGCGACGTCTGCCGACGTGTTAAAGCAGAGCATCAGCGACCTGCTGGCACCCTTCAGCCTCTAGCTATTCCTGAATGGAAATGGGATAAAATCGGTATGGATTTCATTACCGGATTTCCCAGGACCAAGAGAGGGAACAATGCTATCTTCGTTGTTGTCGATCGTCTCTCCAAAGTAGCCCACTTCCTACCTGTTCGTGAGAGTATAACCGCTAGCCAGCTAGCAGACTTGTACATCTCCCGAATAGTGTCTCTGCATGGTGTTCCATTGGAAATTAACTCAGACCGTGGAAGTCTCTTCACCTCTCGATTTTGGGAAAGTTTCCAAAATGCTATGGGAACTCGTCTCTCTTTTAGCACCGCCTTTCACCCTCAATCAAGTGGTCAGGTAGAACGAGTTAATCAAATTCTGGAGGATATGCTCCGAGCTTCTGTCATCTCTTTCGGCATGGATTGGGAGAAATGCCTCCCATTCGCCGAGTTCGCTTATAACAATAGTTACCAAGCTAGTTTGGGCAAAGCCCCTTTCGAGGTTCTCTATGGACGAAAATGTCGAACGCCTCTTAACTGGTCGGAAACCGGGGAAAGACAACTCTTTGGCCCGGATATGATCCAGGAAGCAGAAGAGCAGGTTCGCATTATTCGTGAGAAATTGAAAACAGCCCAATCTCGCCAAAAGAGCCATTATGATCGCAAACATAGGGCTATGCCTTTTGAGGTTGACGAGAAGGCTTACCTTCGGGTGACTCCTTTAAAGGGAACCCACCGATTCGGTATCAAAGGCAAATTGGCTCCTCGCTACATTGGACCCTTTCGCATTCTTGCCAAGCGAGGAGAAGTTGCCTACCAATTGGAACTACCTCCGCATCTTTCCAAGGTTCATGACGTCTTCCACGTTTCCCAACTCAGGCGTTGCTTCTCGGATCCTATCCGTGGAGTGGACCACGAAACGCTTGATCTCCAAGATAATCTCACATATCGGGAGTATCCCGTTCGAATCCTTGATCAAGCCGAGCGTACCACTCGACGCCGAAACATCAAGTTTCTCAAAGTTCAATGGTCACACCATTCCGAGAAAGAAGCTACTTGGGAAAGGGAGGATCGTCTTCGACTTGAGTACCCCACCTTCTTCCCAACGGATCCTAAATCTCGGGACGAGATTCTTTTGAGTGGGGGTGAGTTGTCACATCCTAGTTAGTTCATGCATTAGAGTGTTGCATCATGTCTACATTTCACAGAAACCTGAAATGGGGATGCCAGAAAACCCCCAGCACCCCCCCTGGAACAACTAGGGTTTACTAAAAAATTTCCAATGAACCTGAAATGCCCTCCATAAATGTTCACCACCTTTGGTCTTGGTTAAAACCTCTGCCAAAAATGGTTTCATATTTTTGGAGGCCATCTTGGATTTTTGCACAAGCCATAAGTATTTGCATTTGGGCATTTTAAATGCTATAAATATTTTCAAATGCCCAAATAATCTTGAAGGTATTTTTAGGCTGTTGGGAATAATCTCAAAGGTGCCTCAGAATGTTTCCAGGATTTTTCCAAATGAAACAGTATTTTTACTATTTCAAAACACAGTACAGAAATAAATAAAAAAGAGAAAAGAACAGAAGGCAGAAAACTTACCTGGCAGCCCACCTGGCGGCCCAGCACTGTGCTGGCCCGCGCCAGTCAGCTGCCTGCTCTCGCCAGAGCAGGCAGAGAGCTGACGCCGGTGAGCGTGAGCTCGCCACGGCGCCAGCAGCTTGCCGCCCTCGCCGCGGATGAGCTGGCCGACCTCTCTCGACGCGCCCCGAGCCCCCGGACATCGCCATTCTCCCCCATCGCCTCTCCCTCGCCTTCTCCCCACCATGGCCGACGCCGCCGCAGACACCTCACCGGAGTAACCGCGGCCACCGTCGACCTTGCGCCGTACTACCGTGTCCTACAGCACCGCCGTCGCCCACTCCTTCAAGCAAGCCGAGCCCCGAGCGCTCGTTTGCCCCGAAGCTCCGTCACCGACCTCGCCTTCGCCGCTCACCGTCGGAGATCCCCTCCGCCGTCGCCACTGCTACAGCTCGTCTCCGACCTCGCCGTCTGCTCCGTCGCAACTGCCGTGAGCATGGCCTCCTTTCCATCCTCTCCTCTCTCTCTCTCTCTCGAGCTCTGCAGCCACCGCACGAAGTTCACCCGAACGCGCCGCCGCACGAGCTCGTCGCCGACGAGGCTCCGGCCATCCAACGGCCACACCACCGTAGCCATTAGCCTCACCGCAACGGCAGGAACCCGTAGCACCCTCGCACGTTCCTCGCCGCGCTCTCTAGCTACGGTTCCGACTACGCCCGTACCCCGGCAGCCGCACGACTCGTCGCCGGCGTCGATTCCGGCGACCCCGAGCTCCACTACCACCACCAGTCGACGCGGCTCGCCCCCAGCTACACGTAGGTACTCTCCGCCGTCCTTTTGGTCGCCGGAGGGGGAATCCCGCACTCCACCGCCGCGTCTGGACGTCGCCGGCGGCTAAACGCCGGCGAGTCAACGTGGTTTGACCACAGGTCAACCCCCCCCTCCAGGGTCACTGACGAGTGGGGCCCGCCTGCTAACTAACCTGAGTTAGAATTAAAACTAATCCTAATTAACTAATTACCTAACAGTGTCACTGACACAGGGGACCCACATGTCAGGTTTGACCTGGACGACCCCGTTGACCTGCTGACGTCACACTGACGTCAGGCTGACCCAGTAAAGCTTTTACTGGAATTATTCTTATATTGGAAATTCCAGAAATTATCACAAACTTCAAAAAATCATAGAAAATAATCTATAGCTCAGAATGAAAAGATTTATATATGAAAAATGATCAGAAAAATCCATTCTATCCATCTGCACTGGTTTCATGCATGATTAAGTAAGTTAACCTACTGTTTTATACAGAACAAGATAAAGCACTAACATGGGCCATTTATGAACTTGGAATTTGAATCTTTGATTCAAATTAGTCCAAACCCTTCTGGCCTTAGTTGCATCAGCCCAATACATCCATTTTTGCCACGTCCCATGCATGCATCATATTGTTGCACTTGCTTGGTGTTGATTGTGTTCCGATGTGTTCATTGTGGTAGGTCCTGCCTCCGAGGATATTCACGAGTATCCAACTGAAGGGCAGTATCCCACCACCACTTTGTCAGGCAAGCAACCCATTGATCATTTCGATACAAACCCATCTTCTCGCTTCTGCTCTCGTTTACTGCATTAAGACAACGCGATTCAAACTGCTGTGTGTTGCGGTAGTTGAACCCACTTTCCTTTGCATGACCTGTCATTGCCACAGTAACTAGATGAAACCCACTAGCATGTGTAGGAGTTGATTGAGCCTTGTTGTGTTCCTACAATGCTATGCTTGCTATGCTTAGAGTTGTGTCAGGTCTGGCTCATCAGGGTGATGAACTAGAGTGAAAGGGTGTGTGTCGGTAAAGAGAGTAAAGTGTTGAATACGATTTGGTAAAGGTATCGATGGGAGGCCATGTAGGAGTACATGGTGGGTTGTTTCATTGAGACCGTCCCTAAGAACTGAGATCTGTATGCGTGATTTAAGATTCAGCTACTACCACACATTGGGCCCGAAACCAATGGACCCCCTCGGCTTCTTATTCACCCTTGTCCTCTGTCCAGGAGTTGCACGTAGTTTCTGGTGTTTGTAGTAAGCTGGAGGCCGTGGACAGCGCTGACCAAGGGGTGGGCTGTGATGCGGTAGGCTCGTGGCACGGTGTACCGAGTCGCCCGTTTGGTGTCCGGGAACCCTGCACACATCGTTTGGGGCCGTATGCGGAAACCTCGGTCGGACTCCCTGCGGATGGAACCTAAATAGGCGATAAACCTGGACTAGAGACTCGAGTGTTTAGGTAGGCTGTGGCCGACACCCACGTTGGGCTTCCGCTTGAAGGTTGCCGAGTACACGTCGTGTAGCGACGATAAGTGGTGAGAGCGTGTGTGACGAAGTACACCCCTGCAGGGTATGAAACTATTCGAATAGCCGCGTCCGCGGTAAAGGACTACTTGGTCGCTTATGTAGTTCATAGACAAGTAAATGGATACTACTAAAAGCCTCAAGATAAGTGTGAGTACCGCGGATGGCCCTCTCTTTGGATGACGAGGGAGGATCCAAGGTGGAGTATTGAGATGGTGATTAGTGGACTCGTGTGCGAAAACTATTTCACAAGTGGTGTATCGTAGGATAGCTTAGCCAAGAGTCAAAGCTGGCTTGCTGCAATAACCCCACTACCTCCTTGAGAATGAGCATGTATAGTAGGATCTGTTGTAAGACTTGCTGAGTACCTTTGTACTCATGTTGCTTTAATTACTGTTTTCAGACGACAACACCGCCCCTTCTGACGGGTTCTACGTAGAACTCGACGACGACGAGTGACGCGCCACCCAGGTGGTGATCTAGGCTTGTGAAGGGCCTATGTAGATAGACAGGCTTCGTCAAGCCTTCTTTCTTTCTAGTGTCTGTACCCAGACAGTTTGCTTCCGCATGTGCTTGTATGATTGTATGACTTGAGTGTCGGGTCATGTGACCCCTATCTGTATGAACAAGTTATGTAAGGCTCTCCGGAGCCCTTTAAATAAAGTACTTGAGTTGTAGAGTTTTGTTGTGATGCCATGTTGTATTTGCACATATCGAGCATATTGTATGTATGTTTGAAATGCTTGGTATGTGTGGGATCCGACAATCTAGTTGTTTATCTTTAGCAGCCTCTCTTATGGGGAAATGTAGTCTAGTGCCTCCTTGAGCCATAGTAGTCCGCTACAGCCCGGTTCACCGGAGTCCTGCTAGCCCAGCACTACTGCTCTGGACACTTGACTGGCCGGCATGTGAGTCATATCGTTCCTGTGTCTGTCCCTTCGGGGAAATGTCACGCGGTGACATCCGGAGTCCTGCCTAGCCTGCTACAGCCCGGGTCACCGGAGCCCTGTTAGCCCAGTGCTACAGCCCGGATTCACACGCTGCTGACCGATACGTTCGATGTAGATTCATGTATG
This sequence comes from Triticum aestivum, assembly GCF_018294505.1. Lineage (NCBI taxonomy): Eukaryota > Viridiplantae > Streptophyta > Magnoliopsida > Poales > Poaceae > Triticum > Triticum aestivum. The sequence continues at coordinate 473,751,790 of NC_057808.1, forward strand.
CCTGTCCCCATACGTTAGTGCCGCTTTGGGTTCACGACTAGCCATGTCGGCCCGGGTTCTCTGTCATATGGATGCTAGCGACATTATCATATACGTGAGCCAAAAGGCGCAAACGGTCCCGGGCCATGGTAAGGCGACACCCGAGGGAGTACCGTGCGTGAGGCCGCAATGTTATATGAGGTGTTACAGGCTAGATCGGTGTGACTTGGAATCGGGGTCCTGACAAAAATGTTGCTTTTATAATGGCTGATGTAGAGTTATTGTTGGTTTTGTTGCATCCTACAAAGTAATAACTATGAAATGCATTTTGATTGTCATTTGACTCGGATTATGCGAGTTTGAGCATGTTGTGAAGTAGTATAGACCTCGTATACATCTTGGAATTCGACAATGATTGTAACTATTGAATTGTATAGACCATTACATTCGAAGTCAGTAGCCTAACATATTTATTTCACAATTCAACAAATGATTAATTCACTACATACTAAGAAAACAAATGTGTACATCCTCCGTTTTTATTTAAGTCCGCGTATTAGCATTGGTCAAAGTCAAGTTTTGTAAACTCTCAGAAAGTTTATAACAAAAAATATTAACATATAGAATAACAAATAAATACCATTAGATTCATTATTGAATGTACTTTCACATCATACATATATGTTATGGTAAATGTTTTCACATCATACATATATGTTATGGTAAATGTTTATATTTTCCTTTACACTTGGTCAAACTTTAGGAAGTGTGACTTCAGTCAAACTTAATATGCAGAGTTTACTAGTACTACTCGCTAGTTGCTTAGCCGAATCACCCAACACGCCACACGGGAAGTTCAGTGTCACAAAATTTTGAGGTCGGCGGGAAAATCTCCCGCGACCCTAATTCGAGCAGTGGGAAGTTACCATCATAGCCTTCGGAACAGGCCTATGGATGACGGTTGGTAGGGGGCTGTTTTCATAACTTCAGGTTCACCCTACCCAGCCAACCCCACCCCGGCACCCAGAGTAGTACACCTGAATACTCCCCATTTTCTATCCCCACCGCAAAATAGACTGCTCCACGGCACCGTAGCCTTCGTGCTCCTCCCCTTCTACATCGGCGCACTCGTCCACCGCAGTGCATCTGCCTCATCGACGACCTCGTACGCCGCACTGGAGCCGGTCCACCGTCGCCGTCGTACACGGAGCCTCTTCCCCGGCACCGTCTTCCACGGTCTCGGATCTGCTTCCCGGAAGCCGACGCCAAGCGCAGAAGCACCACCGTCGTGGACAATAAACTGACTCCCGTTGCCGACCATGACTCACAGAGGCCACCGCGACCATCGTTCTCCTCCTCGATTGGTAATGTGTGTATTGAATCACTTAGCAGTACATGTGCAGTTCCATATTTGTTCATACCTACCCTTGAAATTTCCTGGGTGCTATTGTTCCCGTAAAAGTAATTGGTTATAGCCTCCATTGTCCAATAGAATATCAGCGTGTAATTGTGCGTCGCTCCTATATCGCTCTGTGCTTGGGTAGGTTTTGCATTTGCAACCAGTATTGTGGCAAATGATGGAATGTTTTTTAGAACTAGCAAGATGCCCATGCGTTCACGCATCAAGATGCATTTGTATGAGTAGTTTATCTTGTGGGAGAATAGGATGGATGAGGGAATGCCTTATTTGCAAATGCGGAGAGGGGTGTGGGTATCTTTTTGCAAAATTGCCACAGTTTCCTTCCTACCCGTCGGATATAAATCGGATGGCCTATATTGCAGGATGGCAGGAACACCATCATCACCAACTCTGTTTTTTATGAGAGTAGGGAAAAAGTAGAGAAAAAAGTAGAGAAAAAAGTAGAGAGTAGAGAAGTAGAGATAAATATTAAATATAAAATAAATATAACAGGAGAGAAGAGAGTAGAGATAGCAGAGACGTCGGGAAAGGATTGCGCGCGCGCAGGAAAAAGCGGCCAGGCGTGCGCTAGTTTTGGCGCGCGGCGTTCGGTGCGCTTTATAAAATCCAACGCCCTCCCACCGCTCTGTGCCTTGCCACCGCTCTCACCCCGCTCTGTGCCTCGCCACCGCTCTCTCCCCGCTCTTTCTCGCCTCGCCACCGCCGCGCCACCATGCTGCCGCGTCGCCGGGAAACTTGGGGATACCGCGGCGTCTGCGCGCGCCCCTCCGGCGGCTTCTCCGCCGAGATCCGGTTCCGCGGGATGCGCCTCGGCCTCGGCAATTTCGACACCGCCAACGAGGCCGCCCGCGCATATGACGCGGTGGCGTGTCGCCTCCGGTGGCCTCATAGAACATTGAACTTCCCCAACGTGCCGACGCGGGAGCGGGCACAGGAGCTCGCGCCTCTGCCACGGCTTATCACCCACGAGGATCATCGCGACAACTGGAGGCGGGAGCATCGTCTCGGCATCGCTGAGATGGACGAGGAAGCCATTGCGCTGTGGCACCAACGCTTCCCACAGGACATCATCAACGAGCGCGAGTTCTACGAGCAAAGGAGGGCGGAGTGAGCCGCCTATCGCGAGGACAAGCGTAGGCGAAATGCGGATGCTCAATTCAACATGAGACTAGGAGCAACTCGCCCTGGGAATCCGACGATGATCGGTATCTTCACGCCTACAGTCAGATGTCGGAGGAGGACATCACCGAGGAGGAGTCGAACGACGAGGAGTAGTTGAATAATCTATTTTTTTATGTATCTATTTTGAGAACTATCCTCTACTCTCTAGTCTCTACTCTCTATCTCTACTTCTCGATCTCAGCACTGTAAACGCTTTTTTAAAGCGCCGCGCGTTGCGATTCTGTTGGAGATGCTCTAACATGGCAGACGAGTGCTTTAATGTTGCCCACAAGATGCGCGAGTATTACTAGTAGTATATTTTTCTTGCCATGTCGAGATTTTAAAACCACGAGTGCGAACATGCAGAGGAGCAATGAAGACCAAACATGGGATATTGGGGACATCTTCAAGGAGCATGGCAAGTTAAAGAGGAGCTACACTGAACCTGTAAAACGAGCTTTGGTAAGTAACACCCTTTCAATTACTTTCGTTTAGCCTCGTGTTCTTCGATGTGTATATGTTGTAGTTTCTGTTTCTCTTAAGCCTCGTGTTCTTTGATCTGTCATAAGAAGAGTCTTAATCGTCCTAATGCTTTCGTTTTTAGCTTGATGTAGGAAGTGGGTGTTCTCACCTTGTAGTCTGTTTTTATTTTTTTTCCTTTTGAATTCACTTCTCCCAGTTCTGTTTATCTGGCTTCTACTAAATGGATCTGGGTTGCTCTGAGTATTGATCTAAAAAAGAAGTAACTTCATGTCAGGATGCAGTTCCTGCGCGGATGGAAGTATGGTCAACCTCGAGATCATGTTTCCAGAATGAGGCTGGATTACACACAAGGTGCCAGTTCCCTAATGATGCTGGATTAGACACGAGGTGCAAATTCCCAGATGATGCTTGATTACACACAAGCCAGGTGGAGTCGTCAGCTGTTCGTGTCCTCGTGGCTCTAGTAAAGGCTGAAAGAAAGCGTGCAGCAGCCCTTGAGAATGTAGCTGAGTTCCTGAAGAAGCGAAAAGAGCAATCAGATGCTCTCTTCACCCATGCCAAAGAAGAGATGGAAGAAGCCAGAAATAAGCTAGCAGAGGCAGAGCAGGCTTGGCGTCTCCTGCTATCTAAAACTGTTGTCAATACAAAATTTCCTTCATAGTAGCTAGATTCAAATGTTTATCCAGTCAGCATGCCTGTTGTGATGTCCGTGCATATACTGATGTGGCACAAAATATTTTTTTCGTGTCATCTAATAACAGCAATTACTTTCCAAACAATAACAGACGAAGCATTGGACATGGTATAGTACACGCGCAAGCCCGACATTCCAAGTTCAACTTCCACATCAAACTCATGTTCACAGATATCTCCATATTGATACATAATGTCCACAACCATGATTCACTTCAAAGCCAAAAAAATTGAGGAGAGTTATGAATAAAGAACCTCTAGTTCCTGCTACCAGTGCAAGCACAACAAGTCAAGACCATGTGTAATTAATTATATTTTGATCATTTTTTGTGTTCTAAAATGCCAGCCGGCTCGTGGAAGGACGTGTTGCCGGCACACACGTGGATTCAATGAAGGCGGGCGGGGCAGTCAGAAGCCGGTTGCATGCGATGAGGAGGCGTGTTCAGCCGGGCCTGCAGCGAGTGGGGCCCTCTTGGCCGGCGCGCCGGTTCAATGCCTGCGCTATGAGAGGTCGCGTCCGTGTCAGAGCAATCACTCCCTCCAATCCTTTTTTGTTTTCGTATAACAAAATCTCGTTTTCCATTCACATTTTACAAGTAAAATTCGTGGACAAATTTTGACCCAAAATACGATGGGGACTAGTAAACCAGAACGGAGGTAGTAGTTTTTTTAATCAGAGAAGGGTTTCCCCCTTCCGATTTTCATTACTGAAAACCAACATCTAAATCTAAACCATAGTATTTGCCCTAGAACTACCAGGTTCAACATCTCACAACATAAACCCATACAACCATATGCCAAGGAGGTACGTAGTACTATGAATTCCATTTTCGCTCCATACCAATCGTTCTAAAAACTACTTAGTACTTATAACGCGCCATTGAAAATCGGAACTCTTAACCCCGCTAAAAAAATGATATTTTAAATGTGGCTACTAAATCTGTGGCAACTGGCAAGCCACCGCCTCCAAGTCGTTCACCTGTGGTCCTGACCATCAACTCCTACGGATCAAATTATCACGCGAGCTGACTATTGCTACAAAGGTGCGCTCCACCACGTACCCGGTACCCGCGAATGCAGCAATCGTGCACCTAGGGTTTTAGGGTTTATTTGTTAACGTTGCCTTTACGTAACACTCATGTGTGCGAGACAGCGAGAGACCGACTGCGTGCGTGCGCCTCTTCTCTTCGTATATGTACTCCACCGTTTGTCTGGTGTCCAAAAAATTATAATAACCACTAGCAATGTGCCAATGTGTTGCCACACAATCAGAGTAGATTAATACATATTCACCGATTTGATAGAAAAAAGTCTAGTTTTGAAATATGTATATCACTAAAAAATGTTATGTTTCACTCAAAATATATTCCTTTGGCGGTTTTGATGAGATAAGGGAGGAATGTTGTTGGTTTCAAGATTCGAGAAGTGGTATATGTCTAATTTCTACTCTTACTAGCAAGATGCCCGTGCGTTGCACGGAACATCAAGATCTTGTGGGAGAAAAGGATGAACGAGGGAAGGCCTTATCTGCAAATGTGGAGAGGAGTGCGGGTAAATTGCCATAGTTTCATTCCTATCCGTCAGATATAAATCGGACGGCCTATATTGCAGGATGGCAGGCCCACCATCATCACCAACTCTGTTTTTTATCCCTACTCTTATAAAAAAAGCATAGTCGGTGATGATCGTGTGCCTGCCATCCTGCAATATAGGCCGTCCGATCTATATCTGACGGATAGAAAGGAAACTATGGCAATTTTGCAAAAAGATACCCACACCCCTCTCCACATTTGCAAATAAGGCCTTCCCCCGTTCATCCTTTTCCCCCACAAGATAAACTACTCATACAAATGCATCTTGATGTTCCGTGCAATGCATGGGCATCTTGCTAGTTGTTGCAAAAAGCCCATGTGTGTGTGAGAGAGAGGGAGAGTGGAGGAGGACGGAGTGCATGTGTGACAAAGACACAAGGAGTGTGGGTGCGATAGGTATCAGCTTAAAATGAGGCGATAGTGTGTGTGTGCACGATCGAGAGGGCGTGTCTCAAGAAGGGAAGAAAAATCTACATAGATACAAGGAGCGGGAGAGAGACATGTATGCGATGGTGGAAGCACGAGTGTGCGGGTGTATAAACCTATCTAGAGGCTAGCTAGTCGATAAATGTTTGTGAGAGAAATACGAGTCGGGGTGCGAAAGCGAGAGTTTTGTGTGTGTGAGAGAGAGAGAGACGGTAGTCGGGAAGGGGAGTGGAAGCAGGAGTTGTGTGTGTGTGAGAGAGAGAGAGGGGGGAGTTTGTCTGATTGGTAAACAAATGAATAATGTCAGTCTGGGATGGCGACGAAAAGGAGACCGCAACAAATGTTGTGTCTACAGGAGAGAGAGAGAGAGAGTAATTTTAGTGGTATGATTCATATCTAGAGACATATAGGGTGTGTGAGAGAATCCCATAGAGAGAAAGACAAAGTGAAAGACTAGTGGAGACTGTGTGTGTGGCGGTGAAAAAGAAAGCTTAGGTACCTAGTGATACGAGAGAATGGTAGAAACGTGAGAGATAATGAAAACCGTGTAATGTATGATGATAGGGAGAGTGTGACACTTCTCAAGGGAGATGTCGAGAGACCATGTTTGCGAGGATAGGAGAAACATGAAGTGAGCGTGCGGGTGAGCTGGAGAAAAGAGAGTGATAGCTACATGAAGGAGCATGCATGCGAGAGAGATGGGCGTGAAAAGAGTGAACATAAAATGGATTCAAATATTTGAATTCGAGATGATGATACATGTAATTCATACTCGAACCAAAATTGATCTATCAAACATGCATACTCATATGAATTCACGCGCATCTATGTTATTTAATATGTAGATATTACTGATCCATATATTTTAGTAGAATATAATTTGGTTTAATTTTTTGAATTCAACCTTATGATTTTGAGATCATTGTATTTGTAAATCATATTATACATATAAAGGAGCAGAATTCTTTGTTGTGCTTTTGAAAGTATATATAAAAAATGATGCATATGGAATTTTATTCCAATCGAAAATGGATCCCGCCCGAAAAAAATAGAATACAAACGGGATTCGAATTGAGGTTGCACGGTAAACGTGCACTCTGCAAAATTTGAACGAAGCGGGGAAAGTCGCAGTAACCGCCCAAAACCAAAATCTGCGAGATGGAATTTACTACTGCCTATCCCTGCCATGCAAAGCCTATCTACTCGATTTCTATAGGTTTCGATAGGGTTAGGTTTGTAATTTCACTGAAACGTGACATAACCGCCTCTCACCCGGATTCATACACGGTGGGCGCCAAAACACATTGTGTCCTCGGCCGAAATCGACTCCCTCCCCGATTCATACACGGTGGGTGCCAAAAACAAACTCTCGTCGGCAAATATTCGGTGTATGCGAGATTACCGTCCTATCCCCAACCGACTAATATTGCTGTGATGTAGGAAATTTGAAACAGGGGCTAACTTTGTAAATTTCCTCGCATTTGAGACTAGCGCGCCCTGAAGACATGGTTCCCCCCTTCCTCTCCACCTCCATTTCCCCATTCGTACTCTGTCGGCGCCAAAACACCCTCTCCACCCCAGCCTCCTCCGTCCGCCGCCCCATCCACCGCCGTCCTCCTCCACCATACCGGAGCTGATACCCCGACGCCGTCGTCCATTACAAGAGATCGACCTCTCTCATCCACAACTTCGGACCGGGATCCTTGCATCCCGTCCTCACGATTCAACCCGCCGTCGTCCACCTTGTCGGTGCCGCTCCTACGACCGTCTCGTCCACCGTGCCCCGCCGCCACCGTCTACCCTCCTAGATCTGCTTCCACGCCGCCGACAGCCATCGCTACCGCAGCATCGTCAAATTCTCAGCAGATGCATACACGGCGCCGCACCAGAGGCGGTACTCTTTCGTATCTGCTCAACTTATTTATCGCAGCAAGAAAATAGATCGCCACTGCTTTACTCTCATTTCTTGTCCATCACTTACTTGCTAGTTGAAACAAAACATTGGTTGCGAAGTTGCCTTTGTCCGGTTTGCACCTTCAGATCCGTCATGGCACGCTCAACACTATACTCCCAATGCTTATGGTTTTCCCATTTTATATTCCACACGAGTTAATCACAGTAGACTAAATTTCAAAATTGGGTCAGTCGATTTTTTAGAGCTCACCGGAATTCGCCGGTGCGAACGAAGGGGCTCGGGTGGGGACTTTGGTTGTGGGGGGCGGTGGTGGGGCCTCGCCGAATGAAGAAAACTCGACGCAGGTGGGGGGTGGGGGCGGCGGAGGAACACAGGCGGCGGGGGCCGGTGGTTCGGCCGGCGGCCCGTGCTGTGTTTTGTATGGGATGAATCAGAGACGAGGAAGAAGAAGAAGGGTAAGGAGACTTAAGATCTTCATCCAACCGCCTGAAATGGTCGACTGACCCAAATGACAAAAGTCACGCGACTTGCATGTAGACATGCCTTTATATTCAGTACCATCATCGTACTGCTCCTGAATCCATCAAGCTAAACAACGTGCCACTCATAATTCCAAACTTATTGCTCAAGTACGAATCTGATATGATGCTGATATTACTAAAACAGATAACATTTAATTGGTCAGCAAATGTTCCTACTTTACTTTCGAAAAAGCACGTGCACCACACATAGAGAGACAGCAGGGAGTTGCTTTCTTAATGTGCTCTGGTTCATCATGTGTGGGCACTGCGCAACGAATATTTTATTATCCAAAATCTGCTTGCTCTTCTTTAGCATGTTTCTCTTCCGTTCTTCTTTAATAAGTACTCTCTCTGTTCCTAAATACAAGTATTTGTATAGATTCCACCATGGACTACATATGGAGAAAAATGAGTGAATCTACACTCTAAAATGTATCTGGATACATCTGTATGTGATCCATAGTAGAAATATCTATCAAGACTTATATTTTGGAATGGAGGGAGTACGATAGTAGTACAGTATGTTCCTTCTAGTGAAGATGAGCATGGACATTTGCAGTGTAGAGGTCTATACGGTCGGTTGGTATGGACACTTTGAACTCTTCGGGCCTCTTTGATTCGTAGGATTTTGTAAACATGGGAATAGGATTTGTAGTGGCCTGCCCACTTGAATCCTATAAGAATATCATGGAAATGCGGGGAGCTGTGTCGCCTTTGAGAGTTACACTGATATTAACAGTACCGCGCCTTCAGTTGAAGAGAGCTGGTATCCGAAGCCTTTCTAGCCGCACCAGCAATACTAGCACATATATTCCAGCAAGTTCCACTTTGCTGATTTTACTCTGATGCTTACGGTTTTCCCGTTATATCTACACTATGATTTGTGTAGCTGCTTTGTGTCGCACTAGCAACAGTCCACTCTTGAAGCTAAACACTACAATGGCTTACAAAATTGGCACCAAGGCATTGAGTGCCATTCTGGATGCAATGAAACGCATACGCTCCCCACCTGTTGATTCTTGTTCAGAATATGATCCTAATGACTATTCTAACCTCGAGGAGTCAAAGGCAGATGGCCTGTCCTGTTCACCCATCAAGGTGCCTGTTGTAATTTGGCAAGGTTTTATTGATTGCGCGTATCTTGCATATGTTGTCTTGCATTTGTTCTACTTTGTTGCACCGCCATCTGCTTAGTTTACTCATCATATATGTCGAGATGCCATGCCCATCCATTATCAATACATATTCCATCTGTCATCATACCATGTTTTTCCACTCAAATGTTGTTCTTGTGCATCAGACATCAAAAAGGAAGAGGGTGATTGCTGAACCTGAAGGAGCACCAGCAAAGTCCTTGAAAAATGTGGTTGTGCCGGAGAAATCAGACAGCACCCCACTTATATTGGCTGTACAACCGGTGACACAAAACATAGGACCGACTCCAGTAGTCTGTACCCATACTTCACTGGCCACACCACTAGCTGCACCACACAGGACCTGCACTCCAGCAAAAGGAATGCTGATTTCAGTTGCCATAGCACCAGCCGTACCACAGAAAAATCCCACTCCAGCAAAAAGTACAGCAAGTCCACCGGCCAAAGACCTATCCCAACTGCAGAGATGGCCAATTCCTGCAGATTGGAACCCCATTCCAGTTATTCCCAGTTTAAAAGAAAATGCTTTCAATGTTGTTAGGGACTATGTGCATATATTCCCATCATGGGAAGATTATAGTGAAGACAAACACCATTTTCACATCTTCCTGTCCCACTAACGTGTAAGTGCTATTATTCATGGTGATTATTTTCCTGGTTTCTGCTGATTGCACTACAAAAAAAGAAACATCCATGACATTTTGGGCCGAACGAAAAAAAATTCTGTCATACATATGACACTTCTATGACGATAATTGTGACAAAACCCGGTATCATCATAGATGTGGTGGGCTCCTACTTCTATGACAAAAAATCATGATAGAAAATGGGCTTTTCGTCCTGGGCGGGCCGGAGACGCAGCTGCATGACATTCTTTGGGCCGTCCATGACGGAAAAAACCGTGGTAGAAGCGAGGGCGAGGAAAGTTTTGGGGAGTTCCCGGTTACGGTGGGAGGTCGGGGGCCGAGCGATGCGCGTTTCTCTCGTACACGTATGCGCGTGTGTGCGAGGCGTTGGCTCTAACTGAACCCGAGCGAGGCGTTGGGCTCTAACTGAACCCGAGCGATTGCACTGCAGGCTACGTGTTACTGAACCCGAGTGATCGATCGATGGCTGTTAACTGAACCCGATCGAGCGATT